>NC_139042.1:188122935-188250435 GCF_965140915.1 Aythya marila
ATCTATGAATGCTTTGAGAAGACAGATCACTATACTTACGACAAAACTCCAGACTAATACAGGAAGAGGCTACAGTTATTCAAACCAAGATCATCTAGGTAGTGATGACCATCAGAGAGAATGGCCAAGGAAAAATAATGGGATAAGCACATATGCTCTTTCCCTGAAAGATGCTTTCCAGTATCTGACTATGTTCATGTCAGAGCAATTTGCAAGCCTGATGTGATTTCTGTTTGCTAACTTCTCAGCTGATCTATCTTTCAAGTTCTTTTTCAGTCTCTCCTTGAATGTATGTACATTTTTTGTACTCAGCAGGGATTTTGGCACACTGCTCCACTGGTCTGATACCCATTCAGAGAACACTTTTTTATTTTGAATTTGATTCCTGTTAGCTTCACATGATGGCTCATAATTCTTTTGCTGTAAGAGGCAATGAATACTTGATCCCTATCCACCTTCTTTATGGTACTCCTGTTTTGTAGACCTCTATTACAGCTCTGTAAGCCTCCTCTTGCTTAGGTTGAAGGGTCACAGACTAAGCCATTTTTCATATGGAATGGTGTGGTCATATGGAAGTTGTGCCATGTCTCTGGAAAGCCTTTCTGCCTGTCTCTGAATCTTTTCCAGTTCTAAAATAACATCCCTCTTTTCGTCACTTATCTATCCATCATTTCTGTGTTCTATGGCCAATTCTTCAATACTATGCTGTATTAATGTTTTCATTACATGTTTTTTCCATCCTTCAACCTTGGTTAATCAACCCTGATTTATCTGAGGAAGCAGGTGACAGCAATGAAACTGTGGTTGCTCAGAAGGATTCAGCAAATCTTCAGGTTCGAAGAAGGGCAATGAAGCTGGTGGAGGGGCTAGAAAACAAGTCTTAGGAGGAGCAGCTGAGGGAACTGGGGCTGTTTAGCCTAGAGAAAAGGAGGCCCAGAGAAGACCTTATTGTGCTCTCCAATTACCTTAAAGGAGTCTATAGTGAGGTGGGGATTGATCTCTTCTCCCAACCAGGAAGTGACAAGATGAGGGGAAATGGCCTCAAGTTACACCAGGGGAGGTTTAGGTTGGATGTTAAGAGAAATTTCTTTACTGAAAGAGTTGTGCAGCGTTGGAATAGGCTGCCCAGGGAAGCGGTTGAGTCAACATCCCCCAAGGGCTTCAAGAAACATGTAGATGTAGAGCTTAGTGACAGGATTTAATGGTGGAGTTTAGCACTTGATAGCAGGTAGCTGTAGGGCTGACCTGCAGATATGAGAAGTGCCCAGAAGCTGCCCCATGCCAGATAAGAGCCAGTTCCAACTAGTTCCAAAGGGATCAACTGCTGCCCAGAGCCAAGTCAGTGAGAAATGCTGGTTGTGCCTCTAGGAGGGCAGATTTAAGAAGGGGAAAAAACCTGCTGTGTCACAGCACCTAAGAGAGTGAGGAGTGAGAACCAGCCCAGCTGACACCAAGGTGGAAGAGGGCAGGAGGTGCTCCAGGCACACAGCAGAAGCTCCCCTGCGGCCTGTGGAGAGGCCCCTGGTGGAGCAGGCTGTTCCCCTGCAGCCCATGGGTCCCTCCATGCTGCAGCTAAATAGAACTGGACCCAATATTGACCTCTAGTGAACAACACTAGTTATTGTCCTCCAACTAGACTTTGTACCACTGATCATCACCCTCTGGGCCCAGATGTTCAGCCAGTTTTAAATCCACATCTACTAGTCCGTGAATTTTCTTGGTCGATCTGTGGTTTAGAGATTTGCAGCATGTACATGACGGTTTTGATTATCACAGTGCTATAACTGACCCGTCACCCTCTTGGACACCCTCCAACCTGATCCTGCTCCCTGCCTGGGGACAGTAGGATGGACACCCCTGGTGAAGCTCCTAGCCTGACATATCCCTTGCATCTCTGTATGCCTGGCCCCAGGGAGCTGCCAACCCTTTCCAAGCCTTCACACAACCCTTCTGATGGATTCTGTGACTCACTGGACAGATTTTTGCTGCTGTCACATTAGATGTGACAAAGTGTGCATTCATTTCACTATTTTCTCTTCAAACCCTTTCTTGGCCTGCATAGTTGAACTTTTATATCTAAGCCGTCAAAATTTATGAGGCTTTTATCTATTTTTGTACAATATTTTGATAATTACTTTCTGTTTTCTTTTTTTTTTCTTTTTTTTTTTTTTTTTTTTTTTTTTTTTCTAGGCTGAGTAGCCATGCTGGCTTAATATATTTTCCTTTTTCAAATCTTGTTCAGCAGGTGACATGCACTGTTGTTGTGTTTGCTATGATATCTTTCAGAAATCTGCATGCTGCTAGGAAGGGTTTAATTGTCTTAGCTATCTCTTTTGATGTCATTTTAAGAAGCTTCATCTTTTTTACATAGCTTTCTTCGCAGAAGTAGAACACAATGGTAGCACATTTTTAGGTCGTTGTTGTTTCTGTCTTGATGTTGAAACTAAGTATATTCAGATCAATGTTACACAATGTTACTTCTGCTTCATAAGATTTCATAAGATTTCATAAGCTTTAGTCTGTAAGATTTTGAGCCACTCTATATATTACTCACTAACAATATTACTACAGCCTTCAGTTCTTTTGGTAATTCTTTGGGGAAATAGCATGTTAGTTTGAATGCCCTTAGGTTGAGAAGAAAACTGAACTTAACACTCCAATGTATGCACAAATTTACTAACAATCAAGCTATTGTAGAAAGATATGTAGCAATTCCCTCTCCAGCTGTCTATAAAATGAAAAGAATGATCTTTGTTGCATCCTTTTGAAAAAAAGAATGTGGAACATCCCTTCCAGAAGAGCATTGTGGGTGGAGTGTATTGGGGAAAAAAGATGCTTTTGTGAAGCTCTGACCTAGCATCTGCAGTGTAACAGTGTTTTGTGTGCATGTGTGCTCATTGTTTCTTCCCAGCTTGCTCTAAGTGCTTTCATGCTTCTTGCACTAGCTACTTCAATTAGCCATTTAAATAGCCTGTAGCTGCTTCAAATAGCCATTCCTACCTTTCTCAATACACTGAGCATACATTGTAATATGGATACGGAACTCTGGGTTCTGGAATCTGTGCAGAGGTCCCAGTACCTAAAAATCAGGCACTTTTGCACCTGAATTGTAAGCAGCCAAGTCTTTCAGGGTTCAGCTTTTAACTTAAAACTCTAGTTTAGTCAAGCAGTAATTGAAGTATATTTTTGTTCCCAAACATAACTCAGCTCCATTATGAATATTTTAGACAAGTTTCCACACTCAGATATTTTCATTTGTGGAATGTGACTACTATAACATTTGAATCAGGATGATCAGTAAGTATCTTCTACCCTTACCTTCCTGAATTTTGTGATATATTAAACATTGCTAATGGCAATAGTTAAATAGAAAATAGGTTTCTAGGATCTCAGAAATGCATACCATGCTGTATAAACTGGATTTCACTTTCTGGCAAAGATTCAGTTGTAATATTTCAGAGAAATCTAGATTATCAACAGCACAAAATGCTGCTGCAATGGTATATTCATACCATGAAACAGATTTATCAAGAAAAATCATACTGTGGCAGTATGGTAATTTTGATTTGAATTAGTGACCTTATAAGCCACAGTCCAAAATCAAGGCATTAGTTTTAAATGCTGATGGCCTCATGTAAAAATACAAATGTAATTTTACATGTATAAAACTATTAGTGTAGCTATAAACCCAGCTACAGACTTCCCTCAGTCTTGGACAGCTATATTTTTGAATTAAAATCTGAAGCATGAGACTTACCAGAGGAAAAACCCCAAAGCAAGCAGACTCTTTTTCCTACGCACAGTATTCCTAACTATGAAATACAGAATTAAAATACAAAAGACATTCCTAACATTAATGATTCTGACAGCAAGGGAATGTAATTTAAATGCTTTTGAAATGTGTTCTCATTAACAAGAGCCTGAAGTTATTTACTGTAATTTAGTGTACACCAAATTTTGGATGAGGCTATGTTTGAGGGTAAAAACTGCAATAAAATGTTTAATAGCTTTTGAATTTCAGGAAGTGCAGCAGAATAGTATCTCCTTACACTGCGTTTTCCTTCAGTGGCTTCTTTCAGTCTGATCACCACCATCAAAATTCACACCTATCATGATCAATTTGTGTCTTTGTTTATTGATATTTTCCTCTTTCAATTCTCTTGTTTTTATATTTTCATCTAAGCATATATTTGGAAGCATTTATTGGATACAGTGCTCTGAACTGTGAAATATTATCTTACAGTTCTTCATTCAGTCTATGTGGAAGTATGTGTTTACTTTGAATTCTAAAACCTTTTTTGCAACTTTATAAAATCTGTAAAAATGCAATGTCTCATTTCATTCAAAATGTATTAATGTCTTTGCTTCAAAGATCATCACAGAAACTTTTGTAATGATCTGAGTACACTTCCTTGCAACTGAAGTACTCCATACTCTGTCTTAATAACTACAATAAAATTTCCACTTTTAAGTGCTGTATTTTCAAGCACTTTACAAAGAAAAAAGGACAGAGTCCTGTGCTCTAATTTATGCTTAATGATCTGAAATATCATCTCCATAAATGAAGTAGTGTTTGAACTGGAGAGAAACAGAACCTAAATATTTAGTAAACATTATTTCTTTTGCAAGAGGGAAAATAAAATGCAGAGAATTTAAATGATTTGCTCCAAAGCATGTAGAGTCAGCTTCCAGTTATGACTGGAAAACATACTACTATGCCTCTTAAATCAGTGTTCAGTCCATTGGCTTTTTTTTTTTTTTTTTCCTTTGTCAGGAGTGGTAAATCCCTGCTGTTGCTTTCTGGTTATGAAGTACTTCACAAGACTTGAGAACCCTCTGAAATGACTACCCAGTGAAGAAATTGCTCTGCTAATAGATTGAAGTTTTGGTTCAGCAAGGCTAGTCTTTGCTTCAGTTCAGTCCATACTTGAATCATAATTTCTTGGTTGTTATGCTAACAAAAAGCACTTTCTCTTCCAACAGTTGTCTCTCACAGTGATATGTTGCTCATAATCCCTGGACTTTGACTTGTTAAAATCCATCCGGTTTGACAGGGAAGAGGAGTGCTTTGCATGAGCACATGCCCAGCACATGGTCTCAGTTACAGGGAGATCTGGGGAACCCAGATCCCCAAATCTGCAAGTGGTAGAGCTGCTCCACAGACTGCCAAACCACTTACAGCATTTCTAACAGATTCAGTGATCTTTATGTCCTTAGTCTGGTAAGAACCAGAATGTTCCGAATTCTTTCAAATAAACTGTTCCTTTGGTAGTTTTATTTTTTCTAAATTGAACAGACAAAATCCTTTCAACTGCTGCAGTTGCTTGGTAGCGTGTAGACAATAATTCCTTGTCAAGAAATGAATATGGGATATGCAAACATTAGGAAAGCCACAGAAGACAGGTAATGTAACAGCTGAACTCCCAAATCAGGATATTGTGTGAGATCCTCACATTGAAGCTGATGCTCTGTGTCATTCACAGAGAGCCATATCTGCTGTAGTCTGCTGTTCCTTATTGGCCATCTCTGGGCAGTTTATTACTCAGCCTAAGCACTAGTTTACTCAAGAATCTCCACAAGCATCTAGTTTTCTCTGGGCTGAAGACTTATGAAGGAATTTAGGCTGTGCAGATGCCACTCTCTGTATCAATTAAATGTCTATACTGCTTGCTTCATTCTTGATGCTAAGGAGCTCCTACTAAAGAGACCACTTCTCTACTAATATAATGAATCCTTGTATTGTGAATAATCTTTCAAAATAGGTTATTGTGTTCAAAAGCAATGGAGTATGAAAGTGTGAAAAGGAAAAGGCAGAAGACAGAATTTGTCAAATAGCTGGCCCATGCCTGAAGTTTACATGTTTAGGAGAAAGAAATGTCTATTTCTTGTTTAGTGCTCTGGAATACAAAAAGTCCTATTACATACAATTAAAAATGCAGTGTACATAATAACACAGACTGGGAGCACTTTTTAATATCAGTTAAGAACTACAAAGTATTCTGATTCAACAATGCTCAATTTATGATTATGCAAGGGTCAAATAAATGTTGAAAATTTGCCAAAAAAAAAAAAAAGCAATTGACAGTAATGAAATTGCATGATTACCAGTCAAATCTCTCAAATATATTCTCACTACCACTCTGGTGTTTCTTTCACTGGAACAGTGTAGGGGGTTACCAGATTCTGTGATCAGTGTGTGATAAGCATTTGTGTTCTTGCAAAACATAGTTTAAAACCTAGCTGAAAAATAGCTAGAGCTTTAAAATTCAGTGATAGAAACCATGCACAGCATAGGCAGGAAATGTATCTGACAAGGAAGAAAGGTTATTTTGCCTGCAGAAAAGAATGACACATGTAGCTGAGCTACTACCATCAAGACACCTTTGAGCACAGTGAAAGATGCAAGAAAGGTATAATCAGAGAAAAGAACTATAATTTTCTAGAACAAGATGGGGAGATTGAGAAAAGACTATTTAACAAGACAAAGGAGCACTCCATTTAAGTGCCAGGCATACATGTTTGTGCACAGATGTTGCCTACTTCAGAGAAGGCTTCTTCTGACAGGTCTGTCCTGCCAGCCAGGGGAAGAGGGAAACATCTTTGAACAGAGCAGGCTTGCAGCCTCCACGCTGCCACATTACAGCCTTGAGCAGTGCCTGTGATTGGAAGAGCATGCTCACTGTTTGTCTCTTCACTCCTTCCCATACATCTCTTCCCCCCATGCTGGAAGATCCTCCCATCAGGTCAGAACAAGTTCTCATCACCCTCTTTTTTTTTTTTTTTTTTTTTTTTGGCAGACCATTAGATCCTCCCCTATGCTGCTAAGCTCTGTGCAACCATTTTGATGCTACTTGCCCTAGGAATATTGTGTCTGACCCAATAGTCTCATTGGCTACCTACTTGCTCTCCTGTTCCCTCTGGTATCTGCCATGCTGCTTGAAGAAGTGGAGTACTACATCCTTTGCTTGTCCCGGTGTGAAAATATGGTTATTTTCATGAAGTCAACATGCTTGTGTATCAGTTTCTTCCAGATTCTCTTTTGGAACCCTCTAAGCATACACATTTATTAAGTGCCAGCCTGTGGTGAGATGGTTTGTCTGCTTTGTTCTGATGCATTTCTCTTAACAAGAATGACAAGAGGATTAAGATAGTCTTGTGCATTTTAGTAGACTGTAAAGGAACAGAAATGCACACATCATGACAGACCTTTTAGAATGTACTGGGGCATAGATAAAATAAAATTTCTGACACTGACCTTGGCTATGAAAATATTGATAGAATTATAGGAGAGTTGATATTTATGAAAAACATTACAAACCCAGAGCTCTTTTGCTAATGTAAATGGGAAGAGAAAAGGATGGAAATAGAAGATGGGACAAAAAAGCACTAGATCAAAGCTGTTTGTAAATGCTTCTTTAGATGGGCAAAATTCATTATTTTTTCATAGTGACTTAATTAACTTTCTGTTAGCAAAATGCAGTGAATTTTTACACAGTGAGTCAACTACAGGGCTCTGAAAATGCACATCTGAAAAATCAAATCCACATTTAATTGCATAGAGTGGTCTTGCATATATTCCATATATATATAAATGAGCATATATTTTGCATCCTATTTAATAGGTAGATCATACCTGTGGCTGTAAGCTAATGCTTTCTGTTTTTCAGTTTGGGTAAGAGAAGCGGGTGCTCTAGTGCTCAAAGTGCTCTAGTGTGACTCATGAAATGAGATTAGTTTGGTGAACTATCTTTTCTGCTTTTTGGTCCATAACCTAGGAGTTCCACATTTAAATTGTGACCTCTATTTTGCTTTGACAACATCATATCTTTCTTTTCTCAAGGCTTGTTGCTGTCATTCTTTCTTATTGCTGGTTGGAAAGATTTTAAAATAGTATTCCAGTTACTTTTTTTTTTCCATGTTTGGTAAAAAGGTTCCTAATTAATTGTATTCCAAGTTCCTTATGAACATACTTTCTTTTTTTATATATTCCATCTGCCCTTCTTGTCTTCCAACTAGCAATCATTCCACCACGATTACTCCTGGCCCTCAGTTATGAGTTACCTGTGCTATCTTTGAACCATCAGATGTGCCAATAAAACAGATATTCCTTCCCTGAAATTTTCTTCAATCTCCCAAATCTAACCTTTGTCCAATTCAAGCCTGAACACCTCAGTTCCTGTACCAGCACTGAAAGATGCTTTATTCCTTTTGTGAAACCTTTCCTGTTGCACTACAATTACTCTGTGACCTGACAGTGTCAGAGAGCCATCTACCTGGCTTCCCTAGAGGAGCCTGAAAATTTCTTCTCTTCCTCAAGGTTACACTCTCTGCTTGACTCATTGACATTCTATTTATCGCAAGGTCAGAAGCAGCAGCAACAACCTGGAAAAGACAGCAACTTGCAGGGAGCTCAATATTCAGCTTTTGTGGGGTTAATGAAAAGTTCTAGAGAAGCCGTATCCTTCTTGGCATAGTCAGCATGTCTTGCAGACATGAGTGGTGGCACTGAAATATTCTGAAAGTTGTCCAGACCAAATTATTTGTTGGCACAAGGGATCCTTCAGGTTATCATGCATCAGGCACATTGTCCTGTGTTTGCAGTACCGATGACATAGGAGGGTTATGAATAACACTAAGCCTTACTTATTCCTTGCATTCTGCTCAGTCCTTCTACTTGATTGCTGGTGACAATATCAAAGGATTTCATTTTTTTTTCTTATCAGGGGTAATAAACAAATGTCAATCCTTTTCTGCTGGTGGTCAACAGTGCATTTATATCTTTTTTGTCTTTTATTTTCCCACATTGCACAATGTCCTCAAGGTACATGGAAAATCTGGAGCAGGATGCAAAGCAAATATTCTGTCATTAAATTAAAAATATGGATAAACAAAATAATAATAATAATAAAAAAAAACACACACACAAAAAAAAAACAAACCAAACCAAACCAAACCAAACCAAAACCAACAAAAAGTGGGCAAATATAATTCAAATTCAAATATGACTTTAGATTTATGCTCTTTTCTAAAAAAGTCAATGAATTAGTTTTATTTTTCAAAGTAATTATTAAAAAAAATATCTCAAATGAGTAAAATTTCTCAAAATAGCTCAAATGAGTAAAATTCTGGATGAGGGAATTGAGTGCACCCTCAGTAAGTTTGCAGATGACACCAAGATAGGTGTGTGTGTTGATCCGCTCGAGGGTAGGAAGGGTCTGCAGGAGGATCTGGATAGGCTGGACTGATGGGCTGAGGTCAACTACATGAAGTTCAACAAGGCCAAGTGCTGGGTCCTGCACCTGGGGCACAATAACCCCAAGCAGAGCTACAGGCTGGGAGATGAGTGGTTGGAGATCTGCCTGGCAGAGAAGGACATGGGAGTATTGGTTGATAGTTGGCTGAATATGAGCCAGCAGTGTGCTCAGGTGGCCGAGAAGGCCAACGGCATCCTGGCTTGTATAAGAAGCAGTGTGGCCAGCAGGTCTAGGGAAACGATTGTCCCCCTGTACTCGGCTCTGGTGAGGCCGCACCTCGAGTACTGTGTTCAGTTTTGGGCCCCTCACTACAAGAAGGACATCGAGGTGCTCGAGCGAGTCCAGAGAAGGGCGACGAAGCTGGCGAGGGGCCTGGAGAACAAGTCCTACGAGGAGCGGCTGAGGGAGCTGGGCTTGTTCAGCCTGGAGAAAAGGAGGCTCAGGGGTGACCTTATCACTCTCTAAAGGTACCTTAAAGGAGGCTGTAGCGAGGTGGGGGTTGGTCTGTTCTCCCACGTGCCTGGTGACAGGACAAGGGGGAACAAGCTAAAGTTGCACCAGGGGTATTTTAGGTTGGATATTAGGAAGAACTTCTTTACTGAGAGGGTTGTGAGGCATTGGAATAGGTTGCCCAGGGCAGTGGTGGAGTCACCATCCCTGGAGGTCTTTAAAAGACATTTAGATGTAGAGCTTAGTGATATGGTTTAGTGGAGGACTTGTTAGTGTTAGGACAGAGGTTGGACTCGATGATCTTGAGGTCTCTTCCAACCTAGACAATTCTGTGATTCTGTGAAATAATTTAAAATGAATTTAATTCCACTGAATTTAATCCCATAGACTTTCCTGGTTGGTTCGAATTGCACAGACTTACAGTCAGAATGTTTTTAGAATATAAGAATGCTGTTATTCTTCCAGGCCTGAATATTTTCTAAAGGGTTATTGCACAAGTAATGTAATTACTTTTTGCTCCGTATTCACATTTTTGTACCTCATGCTCTAAAACGTCTCTGTTGCATGATACATACATCAGTGTAACATTAAGGTCTGATTATATTTACCATAACTACTTGATTTGTTGCCATAAATTCTTGTTGCAAATGCAGTGCTTGCTTATCCCACTGCTTTTTCTGATCAAGTGTGAGGCTTTATTCCTAACCCTTTATGGATGCTTATTCACGTGAGTAGCATCAATGGCACCAGTGTAAGAGTGCACAAAATGCAAAATACTGAATGTTTTCAGGGATTAATATTCTAATCTAAACCCTCCTTTTCTTCAAAACATTTCCTAGCTATGAAGTTTAACACCATGAAACAAAAATATTTAGGGATTTTGGATATACTAGCATGCATTTTTTAAGGATTTCTAAAAAGGATAGTATATAGCATATCTTTTACTTGTCAGATCAGTTAAAGCTAGTTTTATGACTAGTTTTAGGTATGAAACAATGCATTTATTTAAAGCTAGTAGCTGTAATATTGTAATAGTAGAACACACATGAAAAATTGTAATCTGTTAATGTAGTACCTTATGTGTGCCTTTATTGGACACTGAAGCATCTCTTACCTTTTTTACTTTTTTTTTTTTTTTTTTTTTTTTATATCTATCTATCTATCTCTCTATCAGTGAATCTGACTTCTTTTATGATTTGTCATGATGATTATGTTTCTGTTATATGACTGTTATGATCCCCTCCCCCATAGTGCTTATCAGAAGGTTAGTGTCAGAGATCAAAAGCTATGACCTGCCTATATCACGTCAAGTTAGAATACTGTCATCTTGCTTAATTCCTTATAACAGCTTCCACCTGTATTCACTGTCACTGGGTAATGAGACATCAGATGGTGATGTGAAGGATGAACCTTCTATTCGTTTTCTAAGATTGTTTGAGTAACTTTTTGGTTGTATACCTTATGAAGAACATTCCTGTCTAAGTCCCTCTTCATAATGTTTTCTCTGCTAAAGACAATTTCTGAGATATGTTGGTAAAATGACTTACACCTTGTTATGAAAAACACAAGATTTCCGAAATTTTCCAACTAGGCGAATGAGGCTTCTTTTCATATGATGATTGTATATGATTCAACCTCAAATGTAACTGAAAGTGCTCAAGATGAATGACATTCTTCACTCTTTTCACCCAAACCTGGGATGGAAACTTGCAACATTAAATTTAAATCTTTATATAATAATGTAATACTTGGACAGTATTGAAATCACAATTCCACAGGAAGGCAATTCCTTTTTTGAAGTAATTCTTGGATATGGGAGATACTTCAAGTTTGGCTGGAATTAAACTGAAGAGTTATTACTGGTAAATGTTGTTATTATCTATGTTACTAAACTTGCAGTATTCCAGACTGAAGGTTGCAGCTGGGAATCCATGCAGACGTTAAAAAAAATACAAAACAAAACAAAGCAACAACAACAAAAACACTATCTGAACTATTTATTCCTTTGTAAGAGGAAATTATATGGAGGGTACTTATCACCAGTCTTTTCAGGGCTCATTTATAAATTTCCACGAGAAAATTTGGAATTTTTCTCTTGTCTAAATAGGAAATCAGTGTCTGTCACTTTTTGCTTTCTGCCATTATGTGTACTGCACATCAGCAAGTGCTCTCTCTACTGTGTTAATTTTCCATGACAAGAAATAAGGGAAATGATTTTCAATCTTATGTTAGTACTTCTGTACTTTTGTATCACAAGTCAGCTATGAACATTAAAGGTACTTTTTGTCCATGTTCAATTCTAAAGTTAAGGAGGATTCAGATAAGTTATATTCATCCCACCCCCTCTTCCCTGAATTGATTCATCTATTTTTTTCACTGATAGAAGCTCCTCTCTGATAGTTTGGGTTTTACTTTCAATTAGAGTATATCTTGTTATCTAGGAGAAAGTTTACTAAAAGCAACGCATTGAGATTAGTTTAAATGTGGTATTCATTGAACACACTTAATCTTCTAAATTCCTGACTATTGATTTACAGAGAGAAGCTTATGTCTGTTGATGGAGATTTATTTCTGTAGTCCAAATTGATGATGATCCTCATTCTATCATATTGTTGACCAAATTTCTCCCCTCGTTTCAGGGACAATATATCATCTTGATAAATTTTACATTACTAAGTTTCAAAATAAACTTTGCCATTGCAAAACATTGCCTCTTGCTAGTATGGCAGCATGTGTAGCTTCCAGTTATAAAAACAAGAAAATAAACAAAACATATATATTATCTGTTGTTGTTATCAGACCAAGGTTTAGGATTGTTTTCAGAAAGTGCTATTGTGTTTTGATAAATATTTACCTATCACAAGTACCTTCATTTTGCAATGTAGAAAAAAAAAAGTTTGCTTCTCATCAAAAAACACAAGGGGGCAGTTTAGGATAACAAACCAAAAAAAAAAAAAAAAAAAGTATAGCATATATATATATATATAAGATAAAGAGTTCAGTTTTAGAAAAGTAGCTTTTCTAAATCTTCAAATTTGGGTTGCATAGATGCGGAGATTACCCTTAGCACTCAGAGACTTCTGGACTAGATTTACAGACAAGAAACATAACAACACAGAATGTATGTTAATACAAAATAGGCCTTGACTCAATGAAGGGAAAGGAAGGAAGAAACAACTCATACCAACTGGGTATGTTGGAAAGATCTTTCTCAAAAGTTTTCCTTTTATTCAAGAACCTACATACATCAATTAACAGAACAGATTAGACAATGTTTCAGTTCACAGTTTTAAAGTGATAAGCATTAGTGCAGCCAGCTGTACCACAACACTGAAATTTTGGATTTGTTCTTAATTTATCTTGTTTCCTTCAGAAAGTCTAAAGCAAGCTTTTGCAACACAAAATAAATTTCTGTACTGGAGAAAGAGTACCAGGAATAAAAGCTGTGCAAAGATTGTGCCAGTTGAAAGTTTTGTCTTGCCATGACCACAATGCAAACAGCCTCTCCCGATCTATGGAAAGCTCTTAACATTTTCATTCTTGCATATGCAAACTACTATACTGCAGTATCATATTGACCATCATAGCACTGCTTAGCTAGGAGCATCCCATAATGAATCACACTTCAGTAAAAACTTGCGGATCACTTGTAATGTGCCTTTGCTTCACGTTAATTTTATGTCTACAGGTAAACCTACAGGAAGGTGAGGATTTTTGTCATGGTAGGAAGACTCTTGGGAAATTGAGGTAGGAGGTGGGAAAGTTAACATTTGAAAGTATTTCTGCAGGCCTGCTTATGTGTTCCCATTACCCTCCAGTGTGTTGGAAGAATTGAGGGATATGAGAACCAGGAGGAATTTGGACTGACTTGATCAACACTTATTTTACATGCTCCTGTTGCAGTACTTACAGAGAAGGCAGCTATAGCACCACAGGAGAACATATAGTGCTTTCCTTTCTCCAGGCCAAGTTGGCTTCAGCAAAGTTGTTTCACCATGAATGCTCTTGCTGAACCATTCTGTCCTGGCAGTCAGTGGACAGAGGTTGGAGCAGCAGCAGAGTCTGGAGCCTGAACTTTTTGGCTGCTTAATGTGTAGCTCTTGCATGGGAAAGAAAAATGCTTAATTAACTCCAGGCATGTCTTTGTGCCTGGAGTTAAAAAGTTAAGAGATTGGATAAAAGTGAAAAGCTCAAATATTGTACTCTTTCCAAAGAGTGCTGGGATTAGATTCCCCTCCTGCAACAAGGAGCTTCTCCACACTCCTGAGGGTGGCATAAATGTGTTGCAGGGAAAATGAAGCTGACAGTACACAAAAGTAGCTCTGTCTGCCGGAACTAATTACAGTGTGACTGCATCATTAGGAACAATTTTGGTGGTCTTCTGTTTGCTTTTGGAGCTACATAGAAAAGAAAAAAAAAAAAATTTGTAACATAACCATGGGATTTTTACTGACTAGATTTTTTCCTATGCTGATTACAGAAGGTGCAGAGCACTATGAGCATATCTAATAGCAGGATATTCCCACTCTTAAATCCTTTACTAAATCAGAGGTGGCACTAGGTAGAATTAAATCATGATACTTTCTTCACAGTACTGTAGTCTAGGTAGCTGCTCCATGATTTAGACAAGGTATCATTTAGTAGGAATCCATGCATCACTATTTTGCAGTAAAAGCTCTTAAAATGAATATTCAGATTAGCAGTAGATTCAGGTTAGATTAGAACATTTGGCAACAGTACATAAGGATACATTTTCTATACAGTATGTGCTTCTGTCAAATTTAATGGTCATAGGGTCCTCAATCTCTCATATTTATTTCCTGAAGAGAATTTAATCTAATCAGCTTTTCCTTTTGGAAGGTAAAATTGTCTCTGTATGATATTTTGCAAAACAGGATAAGTATCTGTCAAATGAATGAATAAAAGAAAACTAAAAAGAACATGATATTCAGGAGCAGCTGGTAATTGTTGCCAATAACAGGGTACTTTAAATGCACTTGGATTATTTTATTTTATAACTAAGAATGGGAGGAATATTAAAAAAGGTTCACTTTGGCAGTTTTTGCGTTTCTTCCAAAGCATAACGTCCTCTTCAGATTTGCTGCCACCTACTCACAGTTTATTCCCTATCTGACACTTGAGTAATTGTTATAAACCACTTCCATCTGTGATTTACTTTCTGTTTCCTATTGCAGTTGACAGTTAATGTATCTTGTCTGCTATTATGAAATTAAAAAAAAAAAAAGTCTGAAAATGTTAAGAACAAATACTTGTAAAGATGAGGGCATGAAGAAAAGAGCTTTTAAACTTTCAAAATTCACACCTTTTTAACTCTCTCAGCCCACGATATTATTAGGCTAGGATGCCTAAATATTTCCTTAAAAAAAAACAATAACAATAACAACAACAGCAAAACCAACACTGAGAATACGATAGCACTACTTAAAAATTTATATTTCCAGGCTACAAAAGTGACATAGCAATGATTTCATGTTACAGATTTTCGCAGGCTTTCTAAGCTTACTATGCATTTTGCTTCAGACTTCCTTCAGCTGAATCTACTGACATCAGAAGAGTTACAGCATGTGTAAGTTGTTTCATATAAAACAAACGGCAAAAACTTAAGCTAACAAAACTTGATTGCCACTGTAAGGACAAAGTTATAACAAACAAGGCAAGGGTAGGTATTGTTAGTTCTGGAGATACCTGTTGAGTAGAACTTTGCAACTGGAAGTGGTACAGGTCAGGAAGTCACACACCTTACTCAGAGAGTGGAGAAACTAGTTAGCAAACATGCTATCTTGGAGAAAATTATACATTATTGCTATTTCATGCCTACCATAAAATAAACATCGTCTTAATTTCCAAAAGTGATGCCTTTGAAAGAGAATGAAATATCTATGCAACTGTTTCACTTTCCAAATGCTGACAGTTTGGTAATATTAGGAATGAATTTTACCTCTCTCTCAGCTAGTTTAATTAGATACATTTTCTAGTAGAAAGGGTATTTTTAATTTCACTATGACAACTTTTGCTGCACAGAAAAGAAGTACAGCTCACTCATACCTAGATACATCCATAATCATTGTAGTCCAAATTAGTGATTCAGAAAACATAGTCCACAACAGGAAAATCACAGTGGCTGCAGTTTTGACAGATAGCAACAAAATTAAATTGAATGTTGAATGAACATAGTTTCAGATGGCAATAAAACACAAAATATCTGGGGTACATACAGATGCCGTGAGTATACATGGGAATTGTGAGCCTAAACTGATTTATAGTAGAAAATACATGTTATATTGATATCATTCTTTTAGGTGATTCCATGTTTAAACATCTAGCTAAACCAAAAATTTATGAAGAGTATTTCTGGTGGAAAGCCCTCAGCTCTGTACATTTTAAAATGTCTTTTTAATGCACTTGAACACTCTGTAACATGCAGTAAATTATGTTCTCTTTAGGAAAAGAAGTAACATTTGCAGCTGTGCCAAACTCATGCTGTCTTTCGTAAATCACTCTTTTTTCTTTCTTTCTTTCTTTATGTTTATACATATTATAGATAATTTTGGATTATTATGTAGATTACTGAGGATAACTTTAAAAAATGAGTAGGCAGGTAATCACCACACAGCCACTCACTCACCCCTCTCAGTGTAATGGAGAAGAGAATTGGAAGGGTAAAAATGAGGAAACTTGTGAGTTGAGATAAAGACGGTTCAATGGGTAAAGAATAACCTGAATGTACGGGCAAAGCAAGCTAAAGAATTCATTTACTGCTTCTCATTGGCAGGCAGATGTTTAGCCTTTTCCAAGAAAGTGGAGTCCATCATGCGTAACTTCCAATGTCTGCTTTGCCCTTTCTCCCCACCCTTTTTCTTCTTTTTTCCTTCAATTTGAATCACTATGCATGAAATAATCTGTTATGGAACATATGGAACAGTTGGGCACTTAGATCAGCTGTCCTTGGCTGTGTCCCCCCCAGCTTCTCGTGCACCCTCACCCTACTTGCTGACAGGGCAGTAGTGTGAGAAACTGAAAAAAAACACTTGAGGTTGTGTAAGCACTGCTCAGCAACAGCTAAAACACTGTTGTTTTGTAAATACTAGGTTCATCACAAATACAAATCATATCACTCTAAGAGTTAATATGAAGAAAATTAACTATCCAAGCTAAAACTATTGCAATGGGAAAGTGTGATTTAGTTCTTTTTGTTTGTTTGTTTGTTTGTTTGTTTTGTTTTGTTTTGTTTTGTTTTTTTTTGAGAGGGAGTCTGTTTAAGCACTTTGTCACCTCAAACATCAGTGGAAAGTATGTGGAAAAGATTAGTGGAGAAGTGACAGGGCTATGCACATAACGCATTAGACATAAAGTGTCTTCTCTATGTTCTAGGACTTAAAACTACTAGATTGTGCTGGGCAGTTCCCAAAGACATCAAAAGGAATTTAGGGTATGTAACAGGTCACAGTAGGTTTATAACACCTGTCTGGCTTCTGCCTTAATGTTCAGAAAAACGTTCAGGTTTTTGTGACTAATGTGCTTAGTTTTATTATTTGCTTATTTTTTTTTTTTCATCCCCTCCATATCAAATTTTCATCAATCCTCTAAATAAAGCCTCAGCTATGATGTGATAGTCTTCACTGAACTTGGATTATTTTGTTTTATAACTAAGAATGGGAGGAATATTAAAAAGGTTCACTTTGGCAGTTTTTGCATTTCTTCCAAAGCATAACATCTTCTTTAGATTTGCTACTGCTTGCTCATGGTGGTGGTTAAACCATGGTTGTAGTAAAACCACAACATTCAGTTTGATGATAACTCCTTTTCTGCCAACCAGAACATGTAATAATAAATTTATCTTAGCTTTATTTTTCTGACTTTCACAATTGTGGAGAGATTGCTGCTCCATTGGTTCTCCTCAGATTAATTTAATTAGGCTTTTTAAAGTCACAGAAAGAAAGTACAAGAAAAGACCAAAGACCTCTGAAAACATGAATTAATGTGTTTAGCACATTACATTTTGGTGCATGGAGTTCTTTGTTTAAGAGAAATGTTGCTTAGATGACTAAAAGACATCAGACTTAGGAGTGCAATTATTCTCACTTTCCTGATGTTGAGAAAGAAGAGACAAAGAGAGGCACTTTTACAAGATGAATCAATCCACCTGTGCTCTGTATGTCTTTGTGCAAACATGAAAATCTTTCCACTGATATAAGTGTCACTTAATTCCTAGCTTAGACCCCTAAATTAAGCTCCTGGAAGTTTGGTAGGATAGATCCATACTTCTGCTCTATCTGGCATGTCCTGAGCACTTTCTCTGGTAACTGATTTCATTCACTCTTTGTCAAAGCAAACTCTTGCTGATCTTCCGTTAAGTGCCTAAATTTAGGATACATGAATCCAGTAAAATCCTTTCTTTTAGAGCACAGTAGAAACCATAGTTCCATAGTTCTGGAAATGTCTGTCATGACAGTAGAGTGATCAAAAGACAATGATAGCTGCATTTTCATTAGAAGAGTTGCTCTAATTATTCTTAGATAAAACCCTTGTGGTAGTTTTCTTCATCCTGTTTAAAGTATGAATCCCTCTTTAATATCTAGTGGTGAAGACAGTTACTATAATGCAGATTTTTCTTTCAAGTAAGACCGATAATGAACTTAGAAACTATCCAAACACCAAAATGCAAAGCTGATGAAACTGAGCTTTAATCCCAGTTCTGAACCTGGAAGGATTTAGCCCTTAATAAAGTTAGCAATCTATTAACTGATCGTTAATTAACAAAACAGACCACATAAGCTATAATGAACAATATCCTCAACACTGGAGTTCACTAAACATTACGCATTTCTGCATAATTGTACTAAGTATTTTGGCAGTTACTAGGATATATCAAGTCAGCACTGCCTCAAACCAACATCAGAAAAGAATATAAAAGCAAGCATACTGAAAGCACAGAACACAGGAAGAATATACTCATTAAAAACTCCAAGATTTTGTAGCCTCATGGTATCTACAAAACAAAAGCAAAGCTTAAAAAAAAAGAAAAAAGAAAAAGACTTAAAAATTTAAAAGACCAAACTTCATGGGAAATTATTAATTGAAAAATTGAAAATGTTATCTGCAAAGTATGAGCAAGACAAAATATTTAGTGGTGATTTGGGCATCATTTCTGTAACAGTAGCAGATTATTAAAAATTAATATTGTATGGCTATAGAAACTTATTTGAAAATGTCTCGTTAGATGTCAACATTTTGTTTGAGATGAAAGGAGATGTGCTTGCCAATTTTTCATAGGACTTGGAAAAGAAAGAAATATATATACAGATTGTGTCTCTGCTTCTCTGTATCTTTTTTAAATTATTGTTGTCCTGAAGAAAGGGAAGGACACTGAGAAAAGACAATCTTGCAACACATAAGCTTAAGGGTAGAAGAAGTTCAATATTTTGATAACAATGAAGTGCCACAAATAATACTCCTAGTTTTTCTGGTTACTCACTGAATTTTAGGCTAATCCCTCATCAGTCCCAAATAAAAGAAAAACCTCAATAGTTATTTGCAACCTTAGTGAATTGCTATGTTTGACAATGGTTTTCTTGCTTTCATTCTGAGTCAATAGCTGAGAAAGAAAGGGGAAGAGGAAGAAGGAAGAGTGAAATTCTGATCATTGTGAAGAGGTAAAACTCCTCATGGTGTAAAAAAAAAAAAAAAGAGCTAGGCTTGCGCTTTACATGTGTGATTTAAAAGAGAAATCAGCCTTTTCCCAGAAGTAAAAATGGAATTTTGAAAAAGAAGGCTTATAAAGGAAGGTTTATAACTAGTTGTCTGAGTGGAGATGTTTTTTCACTCTCCCTGAGAGAACAATAACAAGTTTGAGCGTCCAATGACCCCATATTTATGTGCACTTTTCAAGGTTGCATGTAATTCTTATCCAAGAGGGTCAGGAATCTAAGCTTTTCTCTCTAATATTCTAACATTCTCAGTTGCACATTTGCAATCTTTGTGGAACAAAACAGAATTAAATTCAATTAAAAATAAAAAACCAAACCAAACCAAAACAACAAACAAACAAACAAACAAACAAAAAACATAAATGAATTTTTAAAATAATGATTTGTTACATCTAAGCTGGTAGTATTGGCTCAAATCAACATCTGGAAAAAGACCACAAACCTGTCACTTTTTTGCATGATGATTTGAATTATGGTTATGTATTTCAAAGTTTGCTCTGTATCCTTGGACAAATTCTCTCAAATAGACTCAATAGTATTTTTTCAGGTGTCACATCAGTGGAAGGAGCTGAAAACTAAACAATGCTTCACTCAGCTATGATTTTTATTAGCCTTAGTGCTGTACTTTGATTTCCCAAAAGCCACAGCATTTAGCATATTTCATGACTGAATCATCTAACTGAATGTCAGACAGGTGATAGTTTTAAGTCTCAGCAGTGTTGAAAGCAGTTAATTATGGCTTAGTTTGAAGTTTTTTGAATCAGTCATAGTATCATGAGATGAAACTTTCATTGTTAATAAGGACTTGCATATGTGGTATCATTATGTCTCACATATTATTTTATCTCTTGATTTTGTGGTGTCAACATTTTATGTCCAGGAGTACTTAAAAGGTTGTATATAATATGTGCTTTGGGAATATGATCTTATTCCACAGAACAGGATATCATATTCATAAATACATACACATCATGACAATCATATCTTACTCCAAATATTTTCCTGCATCCAGACATTAATGACTACTTGAATTCACAAGTGTAATGATAAAGGTCTTGTCCCAGCTCTTCAAACCTATGTTTAGGAATACCTAATCACTATGTCTACTACACTGTTATTGAATATCACTGAAACGGCTATTTAAAAAGTCACAAACTTATGACTGGTTTCCCTATATCCTCTTTTTAGAAACTATTAGTGAATGACATTTCTGCTTTTTCAGGTCATAGTTTATTTATGAGAACAATTGATTTAGAAATACATAGCAGCACCAAACTTTAAATAGATTACATGGTCCATGCTTCATAAATCACATTGGTCACACAGTCTTAACTTTCCAGAAAGCTGATTTTTTTTTTATTTTTTTTTTCCCTGCTAAGAACAGTGGATGCCCCTGTAATAACTACATTCAAAACAATTACTTAGCTTTTGTAGATTATCTATGGACAGATTTTAAAGGTAAATTTGTATTTAGAATTTTTTCTTTCCCTAAATATGCTTGAAGTATTTCAGCAGCATTTCACCCCAGGAAACACTACTCTTTTTACAGCAGTACTGTTTTCACAACAGTACTTTGTACCAATGTGTTTGTGTTTTTCACATATTATCTGTTGTAGATGATATACTGAATGCAATGTTATATATTTATTCACACTTCATTTTGGGGCTGACAATTGTAGCATATACTTCTCTTCTCATACTTCAGCAATTACATTAACCCTGACCTCCATGAATATAATTTTCTGCATTAATGAGAAGTAGCTGTCTCAATGAAGAGCCTGAACTGAGTAAACACTCTGAGCTTTGTCAAATAGTGGTGATAAACAGCTTTCACTATTTATTTATGGCTGCTGGTGCTGAAAGGAAAATTCACACCATTTTGAATATCTGTTTATTTGTAAGCAAAGGTCTACTGTGAAGACCTGAATAGTGAGGGAGTATGCATTCTAAAAATTGTTTCATTTTGGGGTTCGAGTGTGATGTAGTTACATGAATTCTGTATTGTTGAAAACTTGCAGTTGTTATGCTCAGTTTCTAATTCTGAATGACACTGTGGAATAATAACAAATTTGCAAGTACAATAGAACTTGACAAGCATCTAAAGTTGCATTTAACCCAGACATTAGAACTGGTCAATACTCAAAACTTCTTTATCAATTCTGCTTCAGAAAATATCAATAAAAAACTAAAAATCTTTAGAACTCCTCATAGAACAGAAATTCTGATAGTTTACCTCATTTGTAAATGTCTAATTTTTGAGATAAATAATCTGTAAAGAAAATGATACATTGCCTGTGATGAGTCTCAAGGAGTTTATTAACGCTTTTGCAGAGTTTCAGACATCTGCATACTTCAGGTAGAGCAATCTACTGCCAAATGTACATGTAACCTTGTAACAACTGGAGATATCAGTCAAAATCAGACAGAAGAAAGTATTCAGTATACATCCATCAATTTGTAGTGGGAAGAATTAATATTAAGGACACAATTTCTAATATCTCTTATGCAAAGAACATGGGGAATGGAGCACAAAAAGGGGTTAGGCTCATGTGTATTCCCTGGATAGTTGGTTCTCCTGTCAAAGACAGAATACAGAATCACAGAATCACAGAATTTCTAGGTTGGAAGAGAATACTGGGCTGGATGGACCATCAGTATGACTAAATTGGGCATTTATTGATACATTTAATGACAAACTTGAATTAATTCTATCAATTCCTTCTTTTAAGGAAGGAATACTAAAAATACTAAAGCAAAAAGCATCGTGCCTATACAAGGACAGTAAGGAACCAAATACAATAAGAGAATATGGTATCTAAAACTAATGTTTGAATGTTCCTTGAATAACCTGTAATGTCTTGGTGACATATGCAGCCAAAAATGCTTTCAGAAAATTAACTGAGAACAGAAATACTAATTTATGACATGGATGGCAAATCAGGTTAAAAGCTTGTTATGTAATACTTATCTATTTATATTATTTTATGTTGGGCAGTGTTCAAGATAAACTCCAGAAGAAATCCGTGTAAAAATTTCTTTGTTGTACTTGAATATTAAAATTGCTAGCCAGTGTAGTATTTTTCTTAAGTCTACCATCATTTTAAATTCTCCTTTTGATCAGGCCTTATGTAGAAGAGTTAAATTACTTACTGCAAAACAGGCAAATTTGGGCTGCATTTGTACTGGAGTACTGAAACAACTCTCATGCATGTTCCCATGAAAATACTTTGCATGAAAACATTGACTAAAAAGAGCCTGTTTTGAGAAATCAACAAAAAGTGATCTAATGACTTGGCTCAAAAGGCAAAAAGAAATGTGTTCAGCCTGGTTAAACAACAGTCAACAACAGTTTCTTTCTTTCTTTCTTTCTTTCTTTCTTTCTTTCTTTCTTTCTTTCTTTCTTTCTTTCTTTCTTTCTTTCTTTCTTTCTTTCTTTCTTTCTTTCTTTCTTTCTTTCCTTCTTTCTTTCTTTCTTTCTTTCCTTCTTTCTTTCCTTCTTTCTTTCCTTCTTTCCCTCTTTCTTTCTTTCTTTCTTTCTTTCTTTCTTTCTTTCTTTCTTTCTTTCTTTCTTTCTTTCTTTCTTTCTTTCTTTCTTTCCTTCTTTCTTTCCTTCTTTCTTTCCTTCTTTCTTTCCTTCTTTCTTTCCTTCTTTCCCTCTTTCCCTCTTTCTTTCTTTCTTTCTTTCTTTCTTTCTTTCTTTCTTTCTTTCTTTCTTTCTTTCTTTCTTTCTTTCTTTCTTTCTTTCTTTCTTTCTCTCTCTCTCTCTCTCTCTTTCTCTCTTTCTTTCTCTCTTTCTCTCTTTCTCTCTTTCTCTCTTTCTCTCTCTCTCTCTTTCTCTTTCTCTCTCTCTTTCTCTCTTTTCTTTCTTTCTTTCTTTCTTTCTTTCTTTCTTTCTTTCTTTCTTTCTTTTTCTTTCTTTCTTTCTTTCTTTCTTTCTTTCTTTCTTTCTTTCTTTCTTTCTTTCTTTCTTTCTTTCTTTCTTTCTTTCTTTCTTTCTTTCTTTCTTTCTTTCTTTCTTTCTTTCTTTCTTTCTTTCTCTTTCTCTTTTCTTTCACTCTCTCGCTCTCTTGCTCTCTCGCTCTTTTCCTTCCTTCCTTCCTTCCTCCCTTCCTCCCTTCCTCCCTTCCTCCCTTCCTCCCTTCCTTCCTTCCTTCTTCCCAAGATATATTTATATTTAAATTCCTGGATAAAATATATAAATGAAAGAGCAATTACCAATTGTAAGCTGAGCCTTTTACCATTTCGCCTCCTGTTACCTCTACTTGATTAAAAAATCAACTTCTAATTAATTTTGTTAATCTCCTTCCTACTCTTCTAATTTGTATACATAGAAACCGAGCATTAATGGAAAAGGTAGAAATTTCTCCTAGATGGGCTACTGAGTTGAGGATGTCACATCTGCTTCAACATGGGAACTGTGACTTTAAATTTGTCTCGTCCCAAGAGGGAGTTGACCTGAAATGTTTTTGATTTCTTGTCTCTCATTGACAAATAACAGCCCCACTAGCTCCATATCAGTATCAACTAACATGATGTTATCCAGGAAAATACCTAGAATATGAAATTATGAGATCCCTTATGAGGAAGGAAATGCAAAAAGAAAGTGTAGAAGTCCAAATGTTTTGTGCTGAGCATTTTTGTTGGCTATCTCCTCATCCCGTTTGGTTTATGGTGGGAACTCATTCTTTCTGATATCTTTAGTGAGATAGCATTGGAGGCTAGCATATCTTTACATGTCAGTTAGATATAGAATTCTCACTGTAGCCAGTGGTGATTCCGGAACTGAAATTCTTATGAATCATAGTGAACGACACTCTTGCAGGTTGCCTGTTTAGCTTGTACATGTAAAGGTATATCATAGCATTCAGAGCCCTTGGAAAAATTTTAAACAAATCTATAATTATTGTTAACTTTGGCTCTAATCATTTTATTGTGTTAAGCTTCTGAAATGCCTTGACTTGGACTTGGTTACTTAACAAGTTTAAAGCAGCAGGCAGATGCCTTTTCATCTATTGTTAAATTTAAAGATCTTACTAGAACTAATTATTTTGAAATTGATTCCTATGGTATTATGCATTATTTCAATGAATAATGCAGTACTGGCAATTTATTGGCAGAACATTCACATGACTGTCATAAATCTAGAAATAACATAAAAGCAGAGTGGATACATATTTTAAAAGTACAGCTTGGGGAATCACATTAGTGAAAATCTACAATCCTTTTTATAATGGTGCATATTTTTAAATATGATCAGATCAGATTTTTGATGAGAGGTTGTTTATTTTGTTCTATGTATTGTCATGACGGCTAAGATACTTAGTTTCTGAAATGTATTGAATCTTGTACTAGATTCTGTACAAACTCAGGAGAAAAATACACAGTCTGTTCTGTCAAGCACTTGCAAACCACATATATACCCAAATGCAGCACCTGGGTAAAGTCACCCCACAGGTGACAGAATAAGAAACAAGGCATGTATGTCTAGCAAGCCTGAGGGTTTGGGGGGTAATTGTTGCAAATATTTCAAAAACAGTTTTGAGATTGACAGACATAAGACTTTATCATTTATTACATTTGGGCAACTCCTTTCAGCTGCTAAAGAAAAAAAAAATAAATTCAGGGCTGTTAGATTTATCTTCAGGTGGAAAATGAGGGACAATCTGCAGTAGAGAATTCTTCTATCTTTAAGGTATATGAAAAGTTAGATTGTATAATAGTGACTGAGTCACTCACTTATAAAGAGGTAAATGCTTAATCCTAGTGTCAGCTGAAGTTAGCCACATCCACTGTAAATAAGTTACGAAACCAGTTTTGAACTCTGGATATATATGGATATACAAGACTTCTTTAGTTTACCTAGATGTGAGGTATGTTTTAGCAATTCGTGTCAATAGAGAGCTTGAAGTGAAATGTGTTTGTAGGCTTTCCTTGAAGTCTCTGATATCTGGGGGGGGGGCGGGGACGGGCATGCAGAATAACTGCTAACTATTATGACTATTGTATGGGACACTATTCAAGTCTCTGATATCTGGCCAGGAGATTAAGGAGAATGGGAAAGCTGAAGGACGGCTAAAAGACAAAGCTTGCAGGGGACGCTCTGACATACAGCCAAGATGGACAAAGGAGAAGGACAAGAAAAAAAACTTGGGAGGAAGACTATGAGCCTTCAGCATGAAAGACCCCCAGAGACCCCCAGAGGGACCACCAGAGACTGATACGCATGCTCCAGTAGGAGGGTTTGGATTCCAGAAACTAATTATAATAACCCTGTTTTTTTCTAGAAGTAGCAATGAGTATGTATTTGTATAGGAGCATAAAAATCAGCATCTTGATATAGCATGTGTGTGTCTTGGTGGAGCAGAGACTTCCAGTGCACCCAGCGCTGTTTGCTTACGTGTATTCCTTTAATAAATTGTAAACTTTGATTATAATCCTGTTTTGGGACTTAGCCATTTATAACACTAGAATATAAAGGAAATTATTGAATTAATTTCTTCTACATTCTTATTTTCTTAACTTTCCCTGAAATTAACCTTTACTCTACTGCTTTTTTCTGATCTTTCTTTCCAGTTGAGTTTCTTTATAGACCTGACAGTCTAAAACCTCTTTTAGGAGGAAAGAAACCCTCTTTTAACAGGAAAGCCTGCTATGTACTGGATGTCATTCAGCATACAGGATAGTGACTGTCATGATCATAATTCTAGTAACATAGTCATATCAACCCTGACAACGCTGTCGCCTCCCTTTTTGGTGGTGCCACCAATCTCTGGAGATGTCGCTTGCAGATAAGTAAGATCAACCCAAGTTTGTCTTGTTGACTCTATTTCCACTCTTAATGAAAAGATAAGAATAAGCTGGATTCAAGAACCACATTTATGTTGCGGTAAAATGTTTGTTGATTTGCAAAGTGTGATAACACTCCACTTAACAATGGATAGTGTTTCAAACTATGCTTATGTTCTCAAAAGTTAGTGTTATGTCAGTATTCATTAATAAGGGTTTTTTAAATAGATATGCTGACTGAAATAAATTGTCAAGACTGAGTTGTAGCAAGCTCCATGAGGTACATTTACACCTGAGAACTTCTTGAGAATGGGAAATGCAGAGGGAGGTGTCAGTCTCTTCTCCTGGGTAACTGATGACAGGACACGTGGGAATGGCACAAAGCTACACCAGGGGAATTTCAGACTGCACATGAGGGAAAATGCCATTACTGAGAGGATGGTCAAACACTGGAACAGGTTTCCTAGAGATATGGTGGATGCCCCATGCCTGTCAGTGTTCAGGAGGCATTTGGATAATTCCCTTATTAATATTCTTTAACTTTTGATTAGTTCTGGAGTGGTCAGGCAGTTGGAAGGTTCTTTGAAGGTTCCTTCCAACTGAACTGAACTATTCTATTCTATTTCAAAAATTGACAGGTTAGGTTTATACAGATAATCAAAGTACAGAGTTGGAAGTATATATATATATATATATATATATTTCAGCTAGAGGTGAAAAAACAGATTGAGTAGCTTGTAACTACAACATATTCATGTAGAAAGGTTGAGCCTTTCTTTCAGCAGCTCTGGTAAATGGAGCACTGCTGAAACCAAAACCAATCTTGAGACTCAGTGAAATTCCAAACTGCCAAGAAGAGCTTGGATAGAGTCCCAATAGGGAAAGCTGCCTTCATTTTAAACAAAGCCCAAGACCTGGGACAGCAGGATGGTCTTACTCTCACATTCCTGGTTTCTCAGCTTCCTACATTTACAGGGACAAAGCACCAAAGATTTCAGACAGCACACAGTATCTTTCTATCTTCTTAGGTTTCCACTAACCTACAAAGAGGTTGCTGAGGTCCCTGTGTTGTTATGTCACAAGAAGCTCAGCACATGGTGTGACCAAATTACCGTAGACTTCCTGCTTCTTTGGCAGCTAACTTGATGAGCTGTCTGGAAACTTTGTCTTGTTCTTTCATCAGCAGTTCTCCAGTTCCCACTCCTCTGCTTTTTATTCACAGAATTCCTGTCTGTGCCCTTTTTTAAAGTCAATATTCTGTCTTTAGCCCAGGAGTTTCTATTCCCTGGAAGGGTGTTGAGAGTAAGATACAGAAGCTACCAACCAGTAAACTCACAAACTGCAGTATTTGCTTTCTTAAAAACTATGATTCAAGATTTTGCTTCCAAATGAGACAAAATAAAAATGTCAAACACATGATGTTTCCCAGAGATAGTTCAAGGTAGCAAATCAGCAACTTGTGTAGGTTGTCTAAAAGTTAACACAGCAAATTGCACACTGCTGGTCTCAAAAATCGGAGTGCTACAGCACTTTACATCCTATGAGATCTTCTATTTATATAATACATGTGAGAGTTCTAAAGCCTCAATGACAGAAATGAACTACATCTTCTGAGCTGTCAACTGCACGAAAGTTGTCCTACCAGTAGCAAAGCAAAATAAGCAGGTAGTAGTAGTACTGGATACTAACATTTTATAACATAGACAGTTAGCAAAACAAAGGGGCACAGCATGGTAATGAATAATAAGAAAAACAGTTTTACTGTACGTATTGCTGCAATTGAACAGTTTTATATTGTTTTAAATTACATTGAAAAAAATCACATGAACCAACAGATAGGAACATGCATGTTAAAAAGTGTCTAGTTCTAAGTCACCATAAAAATTCGGAAATTTAATAAGAAATTTTATAATTCTATGGGAAATGCTTTAATTCTCTCTTATGTTCACATTACCTGATTTGTGGGAGCATCAAGATTAGTACAGAGAATTCCACTGTTAGACATCAAACAGTTTAATAACCTATTTATCTCTTATTAGCACTCCACACAGTGCAGTTTTTTAATAAGCATTCACTGCTAGGATCAAGCAACCTACAGATTTCATCTAAACTAACTAAAGTTTTCTGTAAGAAGCCAGTATAAATTACTACTTAGAATTTGTTTGTATCGATAATTGACAGACCTTTAGTCATTTCTTATGTCCATACATTCTTGGATTTTTTTTTTCCCCCTTAATTCCTGGAATGTGTCTGTGTTTGTAAAGAAGTTTTTTCCACTTCATTAGAAATAGTCATGCAGTTCATAAAGGAAATAAAGTTTTTACCAGTTTGTCCAGTTACCACCCCTGTCCCAAGTTATTCTTTAATTCAAACTATCAGATAAAGCTTGTTGTAGAAGTCCTGAAAAATATTGTTTTTTTTTTTTTTTTTTTTTTTCTTCTAACAAACAGCATTACAGTCTCTATCAATATTTCCTACATGTACATTTGTATATGTCTATTTTTCAGTTTTAACTTTTATTTTACCCTGAAGTTTATAAGAAAATTGTTTTTATCATTACGTGCTATTTTTGAGTTCTGACTTTGAACAGTGTATAAAATGCAGATCTCTAAGCAAATGTTTTAATAGTGTTCACGTGATCAATGGAAAGAATACTTATTGATATTCATTGTGTGCAGTCATATATGAACGCTTAGCGTGTACTAAAGGAAGTACTCACAGAATCACAGAATTACTGAATGATTGAGGTTGGAAGGGACCTCTGGAGATCATCTAATCCACTCCCTCTGCTCAAGCAGGGTCACCTAGAACATGTTACACAGGATCCCATTTGGGCAGGTTTTGATAAACATGGGATCACATTTGGGTGGATTTTGTCCTTTTCAGAGAAGGACACTCCACACCTCTCTGAACAGCCCATTCCAGTGCTCTGTCACCCGAACTGTAACGATCTCCCTCACATGGCAATGAAACCTCCTGTGATTCAATTTATACCCATTACCCCTTGTCCTATCTGGTCACCACTGAGAAGAGCTTGCCCCCATTCTCTACATGGTCCCCTAAGGTATTTGTAGAGATTGAAGAGATCCCCTCTCAATCTCCTCTTCTCTAGGCTAAACAGGCCCAGTTCTCTTGGTCCTTCCTCATAGGACAGATGCTCCAATCCCTTAATCAACTTCGTGGACTGGATCTACACTGGACCTTCTCTAGAAGTTCTACATCCCTCTTGTACTGGGGAGGCCAGAATTGCACACACTATTCCAGCTGTGGCCTCTCCAGAGCTGAGGTGAGGAGGAGGATCACTTCTCTCAACCTGCTCTCCACACTCCTCCTGATGCATTGGCATTCTTGGCCACAAGGGCACACTGTTGGCTCATGGTGAACTTGTTTTCCACCACAGTTCCCAGGTCCCTCTCTGTGGAGCTGCTCTCCAGCAGGTAAGCCTCCAACATGTACTGGTGCCTGGGGTTGTTCCTCCCCACGTACCTGGGGAGGCCACGCTTGCCAGTATTGAAGCACATGAGGTTCCTCTCTGCCCAACTCTCCAGCCTGTTCAGGTCCCTCTGAATAGCTTCACAAGCCTCTGATATGTCAGCTACTCTGCCAAGCTTTGTATCATCTGCAAACTTGCTGAGGGTGCACTTTGTCCCTTCTAAATATTTCTAAATTTGGTATTTATTTTTTCCCCACCATTAACAACTTTTGTATGAATTTGGATATGATACATACTTTCCTTATTTATTTATTTATTTATTTATTTTTGTTAGCCTTCAGAAGGGTTGTGGAGAATTAGGGCTAGCTATTTATTCCATTCTCTGTAGCCCCATCATCTATTAAGATGTTGAACAATTTAAGGAACAGCATTGCATATAAGTCCAATATCTAGTTCTCCATTAGGTTAGCTTCATCACATTCATAACATTTTCTCCTTCAATTTTTCACTTTTTTTTTTTCCTCAGATAACTTTTCTATTTCCAATGATGGTTTTGCAGTCCCAGAAAGTTGAATTAGGCTAGAGGCCACTGTTATAACCACTGCCAGCCATACAATTAGCACTGAAGAATTCCAGTTACATGGAGTTATGATTTTTTGGGTCTTGTTGTGCCATTGTGCCATCAGAAGGCAAAAAGGCCTTACTAAATTTTATTTTGTATCTTGATCTTGTGACAGAGCTCAGTGATCCATCTCCAAATTATATCCTCAAGTGTTAAAAATCCTTAATGATCCCTTGTACCCTTGTATATTTATTATTCCACGTATATGTCTTTGTACTGAGACAAAGGAAGGAACAGTATTTCAAAAAAAGTATTTCAAATTTTTATCTTTAAGGTTTGAATTGAAAGATTTCCTTATAATTGAATAAATACTGTGATTGTTATACAACCATTTCTTACCAGCAGTTGAACTTGAAATTGTAAGTAAAATAAAAAATACTGTGAAATTCAAGACTAAGTCAGTGAAACATAAAGCAGGAAAAATTGGTAACATAGGTGCAAATTTGTGGAAAGGTTTCAAACAAATGGAAGAAAGCTTAAGGTTGATATAGAAGTTTAAAAATTGTGTCCTAACAAAGAAGTTGGACCATGGTCAAAATAACCACCAGGAGAAAGAAAGAGGTAAATTGATTTGGTCAACATGATAAAATGTAGTCTGCAAATAAAGTATACCAACATGGGTGGGAGTCATCTCATGTAACTACAACTGTCTAGGTGAGAGATACTTAGTCAAAACCAGTGAATTGAGGTCTTTCAGTAATCAGAACAAAAGAATAATAGCTTTTAAAAAAGCACAACAATTCATCCTGTATATTTTGGGCACGTATCTAATTAACTGAACAGACCTGTGGAAGTGTTAATCTCCCTCAGAGAGGGAGATTAACCTCTCCCTCAGAGGACAGAGGTATTCTTCATGTTCACAACATAAAAATATTTTATGTGTGTAAATCCAGCTAAAGTTGTAATCACTCAAATACTCATCTCACTTTAAAATTATCCACTTTTAAGAGGCTCCCACTGTTATTTGTTTGAAATTTTTTTGGCCCATCAGTCCATTTTCCACAATGTGCCATAGTTCTAAACATACTATAAATATTTATCCTTTCTATTAAGAGTAGGATTGTACTCCATATACATATGCACAGTTTCCAAAAGGAATTTCTTGAATAAGTTTTATGACTATAGTTGAGGGAGTATTCTGGGTATTTGAGAGTTGCTAATCTTTTTAAAGTAAAATAAAATCACTTATCAAACATCATATTCTGTCTTACAGTGGGAGTATCTCCTGCTCTGCATGCTGCAGATTGATTAAAAGAGGAGGAAGTTATATTGTTCTGAAGACCTGAGAACTGTCAGAGAAACGTGTGCAGAACCGATAGTGACAGAGCCATCCTTGACCCCAAATTCTTCTACACATTTAAGTATACTTTTTAGTCCATTTCATAGTGATTATTTTTATGTTGGCAAAAGGATGGGTATCTTTGAAGAAATGGTTATGTTTTGAGATAGTATTTTAGACTGTATTCTTTGCAAGTCACTAGGTGTAGGTAAAACTATTTTGTGCCTATAACAAATTCTGGTGACAACTCTCTGGGTTGCCCGTTGGTGCTTTCCATCAGGTAACATGGTCTTGTTATCCAGCCACCAAGAAAAATAATTTTTATTTTTGCAAATAATTTCCACAGAGAATTTGTAAAAACATAGTTCTCCTACTGACCACATCTCTGCATCTGCAAATGGACTTTTTGAAATGACATATTGTCTAGTTATCACATGTGCTTTCTGTCTGATTAGAAAGTGTAGTTTTACCACATGGTGCAACGGTGTACCTGCAATAGTCCAGGCAGCTTTACCACCTAGTGCAATGTCAGGTCTCAGGTGCAAGGCAAGTTGGACTGAACCAGTCTGTAGGTGGTAGGTTGTCACTGAGTGGGCTGGAATTTCATCATTGGTCCAAATATAAGTCCATGTCTAGAGATAGGGAAGGTAAAGGGTCCTGGAACTGGTACTGCACTCGAGGCAAGAATAAGAATATCGATAATGAATAATGTATTGAATATGACCTGTGGAGATGCGTGCTGTGTTCCTGCAACTACTGAACAACTTCAAGGAAGACACTATGCTTCTGTTGGTTATCTGTATAACAGAGGTGATGTTTTGATATTTTTCAAGAAAAAGTGCTGAATAAAATGAATCGACCACTATAAAAAATTAAAGATAAATTCTGAACCCTGACCACATACGTTTTCATGTAAGTTATTTTAAGAAATGCTGAACACAGCATCTTAGCCAATTTTCTAGTCTTTTGATTATGTTCTGCTTTCAAAAATATTCCCTTTATTTTTCTCCAATTCATTTCACCTTTTAATATGTTTTTCAGTGTTGTTGTGTTCAGTACTTCAAGCAGCTGCTGTATTCATCCCTAAATGTGGTTGTAGTTCAGAGGCAAATAAGTAAGCCATATATATGCCTAACTGAATTCACAGTTGAGCTGTGAGACTTAATTAAGAGTTGCTTTGTGCCCAGCCCAGGAACAAGAGACAATGAAAAAGATCTTTCCAGGATGTTATTGTGTATGTACTCCCTCCTATTTTGTCTTAAATAAAATCCCAAGTCCTTTTAAGTCTACTGTTCTCATAAAAGATTTTAACTGATATTTAACAAATTCAACCCAAATAATAACAAAAACTTCTCCACTCCCCACTGAAACATGTCTGTTACATAGATATTAAGTAGATAGGTCACATACTTCCATATCTCTTCTCTCATCTTCCCTCCATTATATGTGCACATTTAAACCTATTTGCTGTGAGTGGATCCATTAGCTTTCCTTTACAATTACAAAGCTTCTTCACATATTTCTTGTGAAAGAATGTAAGGTTCTCTGTAAGGCAGGCACTCAGTTGCGCTTCTCATCTCTCAAGGGTACCTTTCTTTGTGCAGTACAAATCAATGTACCAGCATTCATACCCCGACAACTCTATTTACCTTACACTGACAGTGATAGCTGTCTTCAAATATGAGTTTAAAATTTCAGTAACAAAGCCACATAAAACCAATGATATTACGGTATCAAGGCTCCTACTCATGAAAGTTATAGTGTAGCACAAGCCTGTCCATAAACTTCTGAATGTTGTACCTGTGCTAAGGTATCCACCTTAGGTAGCAGATAGCTACCTAACATCTTTTGTGTATTATGTATTAATTATCATTACTGTGTATAGTGATACACTGAATGGGCTAGACACATTCCAAATGAGGTAGGGGACATCTTGGTCCAAAAGAAATTAATCAGAGGCTTTCTTGGACATTTCAAAACAGAACCAAAAATACAACACTTTTTATATACAGGCCTTGCAGCTGGATATGTCTAGCTTCCAGCTTTTAGTTTATCTACGGCCTGCTGCCCATTTTCATCTCTATATTTTCATACACATTCTTCAGTATACAATGGTCAACTACTGGGAAGAAAGAATTGCTATTATTTATAAATTGTTTTGCAGGGCTATACATGATTGATGCTGCGCAAACAGCAGGCCTGGTGCTTGCTGCTGTACACACAGAACATTTGTTCTGTGCTAGCAACATTTGTTGTGCTAGCAACATTATACCTGATGTGACCAAGCTTATTAAGTAGAGAAAGCTGAATTCCACAGTCTTTATGCACTCACATGTTCCTCAAACAGGAAAAGTTGTGAGTCTGTTTTATTAGTTGTGAGGGAACAGTTTGAATTTTATTTTTGTTTAAAAGAGAAAAAGAAATCCCCATGATTTCCCCTGGGGTAAAATTGTATGCAAGTAAATTGGCACATACTTGAGTAGAGTTAAATCTGTTGTCCTGTAAGCTTGTTGGACAAAGTAAAGGATACTAATTTTTATTTCTGAAGAAGGACTTCTAAGGACTTTTCTAAGTTTTGAAAAGTCTTTTCTGTTGAAGCTGTTGATTAGTTCACAGAATAAGAACTCTCCAAATTATTTTCTATGGAGAATGGTACATGAGAAAATTTTTCTTGTTCCCTCACCTCAGGCTACATAATACATGTTTTGTTTCCTGTCTTGAATACAGAGATTGCAGTTACATCAAATCCATTGTCTTATTTGAAATACATATTTTTGATGATTTTTCAGGCAACTTTTAGGTCCCTTCATACCTTACGTACTGAGAAAGTGAAATGAAACTTTTAACTGTTTAGTTTAGAGATTTAATTCCTGTGAGGGTTTATTGGTACCCACAGGACTAAATCGAAAAGTTTAATTCTGGAAAGTAAATTAAAATGCTCTAGAACTTACTATTTGGTTGGGATGTTTGGGTATAAGACACTGAAGAAAATCCTATGAAAAATGTAGGTAGTAGATAAGCTGATGATTCGGAAAATTCAGCAACTTTCTGCATAGGATCTGTCGTGGTTCCGCTCAAGTGGGCAGCCGAGCTCCACCACAGCTGCTCTCTCACTCCCCCTCCTCAAAGAGGAATGGGGAGAAAATATGTGAAAAAGGGCTCAAAGGTTAAGATAAGGATGAGAAAATCACGCAGTACTTATTGTAACGGGCAAAACAGACTCAGCATAAGGAGATAGTAAGATTTATTGCTTATTACTAACAAGCTAGAGAAGTGAGAAACAAAGGAAAGAAAGCAAAAGCACCTTCCCCCCCATCCAGCCTCTTCCACCTCCTCCCCCCGAGCAGCATGGGGGAACAGGGGAATGGGGGTTATGGTCAGTCTACAGCACTTCTTCTCTGCCGCTCCTTCTCGATCACTCTCGTCCCCTGTGCTGTGGGATCCCACCCACGGGATACAGTCCTTGATGAACTGATCCGGCGTGGGCTTCCCACAGGCAGCAGCTCTTCCAGAACTGCTCCAGATATGGGTCCGTACCATGGGGTCCATCCCTCAGGAGAAAACTGCTCCAACCTGGCTCCCCCACGGGCAGCAGCTCCTGTCAGGTCACCTGCTCCTGCGTGGGCTCCTCTCCACGGGCTACAGGTCTGGCCCGGAATCTGCTCCGGCAGGGGTCTTCCACAGGTGGCAGCCTCCGTTAGTGCAGGGCCATCTCCTCCACAGGCTGCAGCGTGGAACCCTGCTCCACCGTGGTACTGCATGGGCTGCAGGGGGACATCCTGCTTTACCATGGTCCTCACCACAGGCCGCAGGGGACTTCTGCTCTGGTGCCTGGAGCACCTCTCCTCCTCCTTCTGCACTGATCTTGGCGCCTGCAAGGCCATTCCTCACTCCTTTCACTCTCCCAGCTGATGTGTGGCGCAGCATTTTTTTTTTCCCTGTCTTATATATGCTCTCACAGAGGCGCAAAACAACATCGGTTATTGGCTCAGCTCTGGTCAGCAGTGGGGCCCTTACCAAACATGGGGCAGCTTCTAGATCCTTCTCACAGAAACCACCCCTATGGCCCCCTGCTACCAAAACCTTGCAGGATCTCAGCATAAACATATGCACTCTTAGATCTGTAAATTTTAATTACATTTTTAACTTTGAAAATTAGTTCAACTGCTATCCTGAAAATGTGAAAGAAAATTTTGAAAACATAGGAATGGAGCTTCTTGAGTGTGGTTTTCCAGTTTATTTGAATAAAATATTCCAGTTCTGCTGATTAGGCTTTGGTTAACCATTTTGCCATTACAAGTTTTAAAAGTCAAAATAAAAATTTACTTATTATGTAGATACACAGCTTTTGTTCCTAAGGTTATACTGTTAATCAAAGTAGTACTGTTCAATGCACAGTCTATACAAAACACAAATGAAAATAAAAAGATTATTCTGCCTTTGAGGATTAAAATATCATAAAATATTTGCCACATGGTTAAAATAAAACTAATTCACTAAGCTTGTATTTTAAAGACGATATATATTTTCTATTAATTCTAAGCTCTGATTGTGGTAAACATACATGTAAGATAAATGGAAAAAAGCTTAATTTAATAAAAAAAGAAGAGGGGGAGGATGCAACTTTTCATGTTAATATCTTCACTAATAGAGATAGTGAGTTCATTGATGGTACAAACCGTTTCTCATAATAATAATAATAATAATTTTTAAAAAAGAGATGAATTACTTTAACATATAATATTAATTTTCTGATAATGTATGTAGCAGTCTACGCCCTCTTGAAGAAACCAAATGAGGGACTGTGTTTTTGTAAAAGCTAATTACTTCAACAATTAATGATAGCCTGTAAGTTAAAGTATGAAACAGGTTAGTTTCCTTGCTAGATGGGTACAAATCAAGAACGTGGTTGGATGTATTTTGTGAAGGACAGGATAATCCATACGTATTATATTTTAGTTTACTGAAGACATGAATATGATTATCTCTAATAAACTGAGGCTATCATTAGCTGAGACATCCACAGGTAATAAATCTAGGGTAATTGAGTCAAGCAAAACAAATCATATTCATTTCAAGTGGAGTATTCAAGAGTACTCTGACAGTTGAAAATCTACTTATTTGTTCTTTGTATAACAGTAGTCTTAAGAGGAAGAAGAGAGGATAATTAAGAAATCAGAGAAAACAGAAGTCTTCAAGACACCAGTTTCTCAGCAAGTTTAGTTGGACCCTGTTTTGGGGCCAACATCAAAATGTAACAGTTTTCATGCAGAGGCAATTGATAAATTAAGACGAAAAATCATTTAATCATTTTCTGATTAACTCTAACTTATTTTGCTTTTCCTCAAGCTATATAAACAGCTGAAAGTTCTTAGCATTCACATTTTTGTGGCATTCAATAGTTGCCAAAAAAAATATAATAATAATTATTATTATTTTCTTCAAGAGTTATGGAATATCTTACATTAGGTATTTTAGAGGTAGTCATACCATCCAGGAATTGGATTAGATATAAATCCAAACGATCTTTGTGTCAATATGAAACATTTATTTTCAGTCCAGGCAGTATTATTTAGACTGACTGTATTATAAGAAGAGCTGGTGGAAATACTCAACTTGTGTGGCTTATGTGGTTCAAAGCTATGGAGAACTAAGAAGACTAAACTGGAAGAAAAAAAAAATACTGGAAAAGCTGCAAGTAGTTTTCTAAATACTCTGTTCCTTTCCCTTTCATGTCTTTCAGTATCTGGACATTTTTCTCTCCTTGCCCACCCTAGAAATTACAAATGTGTCTTTGGTTTATTATTTATTTATTTATTTATTTTTTTAACTCAACTGTGCATCCTGTCATTCTGACATAAGCTTTTCTTCTTCCAAACATTTTTTTTTTTTTTTAATTATTATTATTTTTGAACAAATGGTTCTAAAAGTGAATAGTCACTTGGAAAATCAAAAATTTCACTTGGAAAATTTCACTTCAGGCCAGAATTTAGACTGTTCATTCACCGACACAATACTTTGTGGAATTTTTGTTCCATTCTTCATTTCCCCAGTTTCCTTTTCAAGCTCTGTAATCTAGGACTTGATCACTCAGGATATCTTGCTGTTATCAAACTTCTGGGTGCCAAGCACCTGGAACTGGGCACCAGAACTGATCTTCTCATAAAAAATGTTGACTTCCATGAAACACTGTTGTCTGATGGGACATGAATTGCCATGGTATCTCTGATGACATTTAAAATTTTGGAACTTAGAAGAACATAGAAATAATTTGTCTAGAGATAACACTTTAACTCAAATTTTGTCTCTTAGCATCTGATTTGAATTTTAGATTAATATCTGTTGTTTTCTTTTAAAGGACCATTTGTTTCATTCCTAGGGATACATGGTAGTGGCATTCTTTGGTTGCCTCACAGATATTAAAACGAGGTGTTAAAAGGAAAATTCATGTAATTCCTGCTGAAGTTAATGGGATTTCTATTAATGAAAATGAAAATAGAAGTACGTTCTAAACATCTTCATAGACAGAATTACACAGCATGGTTGAGATCGGAATGGACCTCTGGAAGTCATCTAGTCCAAACTTTCTGCTCAAGTGAGGTCACATAGAGTTAGCTGCCTAGCACTAGAAGGTTTTTGACAGCATATGTTTCAGCCACTGCTCAGATACCATGATGATGTTCCCTTGGGTATACTGCATTTATTCCAATGAATTTTCAGTTCTATCCATTTTCTTTTATGTTTATTTCTTGGTTTGTACAGTATAGGTGCACCTTTTAATATATATGACATAGAGGAATATCAAGCTTTTGACACAGCAAACCAAGACTGTGTTCACTTTTACTTAATTATTTCATTCATATTAAACTTTTTTTGGATTTCAGGAGGAAGGCCTGTATAGCCAGTGTGAAGTCTCATTCCAAGGACTCATGTGGAGATGCAACGTTGAAATTATAAAGAATTAAGAAAGAACAAATGGAAAACACAAAACAAAGAAAGAAAACAGCCTTCATTGTTTTGGTAACATGTATAAGAGAAATATTCAAGATTGTGTGTAGGGATTATGATAGCAGGAAAATAAAACTGATTTCATTTTAATATATGAAAGAGTTGCACATGAATCACAGAGGAAGAAAATGAGATGGAAACTAGTAAAAAGACTTGCTATCATTTAGGTCTAAAAGAAGAATTAAAGGCAAAAGGCAAGGGATATATTGTAAGTATTGTAAGATGAGAACAAGAAACTTGCATAGAGTATGTAACGCAAGGGAAAATTAATGAACAGATTAAAATAGGTGACTGCCATAATATATAATATAATAATAAGAGCAGAGGGTGAAGTGCCATTTTTGCTACAATCTTTTTGGGTGACTGGATGGAGGAGTTAAATGAGGTGCTAGTAAAATGAGTTAAATGAGGTGCTAATTTAAGTATTTAATTTTCTGTAACTCTTCTGAAACTGTTCTTAAACACCTATTGCCTTTGCAACTTCTGAAATGACCTTAAATATATCACTGCATCAAATTCTTAAATGTATGTCATTAAAAACTGTTCTGACAAACAAATTCTGAATTCCTTATCACTACAATTGTAGTTAATATGAATGACATGATGCTTTATCTCTTATTATTTTATCTGATAAATAAAATAGGGCTGTGTTTGCAGATATTGGAATCCCATATCAAATTGCTAAATGTTCCCATCTGATTTCAGCAAGAGTTAAGATCCCAGAAAAAAAATATAGTACCTTTTGAATATATGTTGGTTACCTAAACCAATGCAACTCAGCTTATTTAATTATATTCCTATAGTGTATTTTAATACAACTCTCTTTTTTTTTTTTTTTTTTTTTCTAAACCATGAACAAAACATATTTATTTCCATCCTTTAAAATTAATTTCTTCATAGTTTCTGGGACAAAGAATGTTTCTGTGATAAAATAAATAGCATGTTATTTATGCTCATTTCAGTCTCCATTTCCTCAGGTTAACTTCACAAAAGATTACAGCCGGGATGAGGACATTTGTCCAGGAACTACTGTAATAAGGCTACCAATTAATGGGGCACTGGACAGTTATCAAAGAGTAGACAATATTATTTATGCTGCCATAACCTATGTTGGAGCCATGAATCTGATGTGAATTGCTTTTCAATCTGTCAGTTCTCTCAGCCACCTTGTCATCATGTGCTGTCTCCTGCCTGCTTTCTGTTCATTTCCCAAATTGATAAGTGTCAAGGAGAACCTTTAATTTACTTGCAAATATTTTTCTTCATGTCTTGAAATGATGTGTTTACACTTACCTTTACTAATGAGTCACTTCTGCTATACTACATTTTGAATGGCTTTCCTTTCCTCTAATGTAATGTATCCTGTTCCTATATCCTGAAGTGTCAGGTACTGTTGAGAAAACTTGTAAGTGCAATTGCTAAAAATTGGCATTTTTTGACTTTCTCATATGGCCCTCTAACTTTCACTTCTCCAGATGTTTAATTTTAGGGAAGAAATAAACAATTCTCCTTTCCAAATATTCTCAGTGTATATAGACACTACATTGACTGATTTTGATCACATTGTCAATCAGATCAAATAAATACATTTAAAAATATACATAACTTATAGGATTTTTTTCTTGTCTGTGTGATGCACTCCAGGGGAGAAACTGCCTGTCTGGGCCAACAAAACACACTCAGCCCATCTTACGGGCATTATAGGAAGAGTACTGTGAAGGACCTCCTTCATCAATGCGACATTCAGATGACTAACTTTAGTCCTCTAGTATAAAATTCTAAGTCTAAATCAGTCATCTAAGCTCTCTAAAATTGCTGGAGATATGTAGACATAAAAGTTGAGGTAAACAAATTATCTATGGAATTTTGTCTCTCCAAAAAGTATGCAAGAACCTTTGTAACTAGTTTCTGTTTTCCTCCAAAATTCCAAACTTTCATAAAACTCAGAAGGTACAATGAATGTATGCAAAAACCTTTGACACTGTTGACTTAGTACATAGGTACTAATCCCAGCTTCATTTTCTCTTTTATGTTACAGAGAGGAGCTCTGTTCTCTGGTTTAATAGTTTTGTCTCTGTGACCTGTTTCTAGTATTAGAGACACACATTGATTTTTAGGGAATAATAGGCCACTATTGCAGAAGACAGCACTCACAGAGTCACAGAATAGTTGAGACTGCTGAGGACCTCTGGAACTCTTCTTGCCCAACCCCTCTACTCAACCAGCAGGGCCACTGGCAGCCAGCAAGTAGGTCCTTTTTAATCTCAACCATTCTTCAAACAAGGACACCTATAGCAGGCTGGACAGATGGCTTTTGAATATCTCCGGGAATGGAGATTCCACAAACTCTCTGAGCAACCTGTACCAGTGCTCACTCATCCTCACAGTGAAAAGGTGATTCTTGATGCTCAGCTTGAACCTCCTGTGTTTTCATTTGCACACACTGCCTCTTATCCTCCTAATGGGCACCACTCAAAAGAACCTGGATTCATCTTCTTAAAACCCGTGCTTCAGACATTGATAAGATCCACCCACTAGTAAGAAGTGCCTCAGAACTGGAAGTTGTGTGAAGATGACTGAAAGCTTTCTACATCAAGCTTCTTCTCATGCAGCTGGCAGGAAGATTAATCTAATTTGAAAGAAAAATACATACAATTATAAAGGGAGAAGCCTCGTGGAACCACTTTGAAATAAAGCTCTACTGGCAAGTTAATTTTGATGTTCATTTTTGCTCTCACATCCCTCCACATAAAGTACGGCTATACATGTATTTTTCTCTGTCATAGAATGTTTTTTGACATTCCTTAACTATGGTACTTCTAAAGATTTTGTTTCCTTTCCAATGCTAAGTATATAAAGAGACTAGAACAAAACTTTAATAGATTTTACACTGCTAAAAAATACAGTATGGTTCTGTTCTGCTTTGCTGTGAACAAGATGTATGTGTGCAAAATTTTTATTTTGGTTCAAGTATGGCTTCAGCCCAGCGTAAACTCAGCTATTAAATGACATATTTTCCAAATATTGCAAGAGATTTACATATGCAGTGATCACAATATTTATTTTTAAATTTTATTCTGAATATTTTATTTTATTCTGATCTTAGCTACATTAAAAGAACTTCAAATAAATCACTAAATATTTCCAAATTTGTAAGTGCATCCTCATCATTCAGACAATGTTGTATTTTTTTTTTTCCTCTCTCTTCTTAGCTTTTTATACAATATATATAATTTCTCATATTATTTTAGGGCTGCTTGAAATGAAGAGAAATCAGTTGTAAACAGTACAGAAGAGTCCTACTCCTACAGAAAACTCTTCATGAGAACATTATGCCATGGGTTTTATTGTTCTGTGGTTTGAAAACATTAAGTGAAATGCAGGTAGCTAAAAATCTAGCAACTTTTTTTTTTTTTTTTTTTTTTCCATAATATAAAATTACAATTTGATCTACGTACAGCAATTTTCAGAAATACTGCAGTAGATTTTGTGGATATGCACATACCCTGAAATTTAAATAAAAACACAAGTGAACAAAAAGTCATGATTTTAATATATAAAATTTTCTATAATATTTGAAATAAAATTAATAACAGTGTCAATGACTACAATTCCTTGTGCATCTTAAGTAAAAATTGAAAAGACATCTTTCACCTACTGATCTTCACTTCCTATCAGCAGTGTCTTATTAAACTCTGCCAGTCAAATTTGCAGGAGAAGTTTTCTGCAGCTGTAGATGGTCAAAATAATTTCAGCAAAAGTTAAAGGAACACTTTTGGCCTACTTTCTCCTAGTCTTGAAGTAAAGGTGAAAGAAATTACCTAAAATATTTATTTAACCATTGAGACTGAAAATGTAGTATTGAAACATACTGTGACAATCTGCAATCATTTTAAAATTATTTCCATATTAAATGTCAAAGTCAGAGAATAATTGAGAAATACATTGTATATTTCTAATATTCGTTCCACTCAATGTCATTGTTAAAAGTTTGGCTTTGATGCAACTTGGATGCAACTTCTACTAGAACAAATACTTGCAGCAGTTAAACCATTACTTGTACTGTGGAAAGAGAAGAACTAACCATTACAGAGGTTAAATCCAGGTATGTTTTATCCTGATATGTTTCATCATCCCCTTGATGTGTATGAAAACTTTGGTATCTGGACTATTTGGTACTGTTTTAGTGTCCATTTTGACTAAAGGTTTAACCTAAGACTGATTTTATGGACAAAATCAAAAGTATGGACAGTAAGGAAAATAATCTAGAACCTGTAAATATTGCGTCCCCCTGAGGATTTTACTGATAATAACCTGTCCACGTAAAGAATATTTTACAGAGTGGAAAAGATATTTAGCTCTAAGGAAGTGTTTGTAGACTCTTCCTTAAAAATACCTATTTTTTTTTTCTGAATATTTATAGTATTTATAAATAATATTTTACTAGAGTAATTTTATTACTATTATTTAAAATTCTGGTTTAATGACTAGTTATTAAATATGAAGAATACTCTTATACATGAATTGCAGATACTTATTACAGTAGCTTATCCTTTAATGCAGTAGCAAATTTGTTTTCATTTGCACACAGCAGATGCTTTCAGTTCTTGATATGCGATCTAAATCATTGTTGCTGTATTGTAAGATTAGATTTACTGTATATAAGAAATTAATATTAATCTATATTATTTTTAACCTTGAGAAAATCAACTCTAGAGTTAAAATGACTATTTCGTAGCTTAAGTTCCTGGTTTTATTTTTAAATGAAATGATAGGATCTTGCAGAAAAAGAATAGAGGTGGCAAATTCAGAAAGTAAAGAGAGAATAGAGTTCTTCTCGGTTCATCTTTGAGGAGGGAGGCAACAAAACAATTTCTCATTCTGAAATGACAGATATCCTTTCCAGCTATATCTGTGAATGTCCTTTTTATCTGATTTCTTTTCTTTGATGTTGCTTGTCAGATGAATTGTATTGCAGTTTGCCAAGTGACTGTGTTGACTCTGAAAATTATTTGTGTTGCCTCCCAAAGCAAGAGGAAAAAAAAACACAGTCCTATGTTAATTTCTGTAGGCTCAACATACAGTCATTTCTCATCTCACAAGTGTTTTGTAAGGGCGACATTACTGCTTGAAACCCCAGGGAAACAAAAAAAACAAACACAAAGTTTTGATCTTTGGTTTGCCTTTCTCCACCTACAAGAAGAGTGGTTGATTGCCACTGGAGGTTCATTAGAGAACAACAGATTTTGGACCTTTGCATAGAATGATTTTTGATGGAACCTCCTCATAAATAATGACAACTCTCAAGAAGATTCATTCAGTTTTCTTTATGGATACATTTTAAAACAATGACTTCTTAGCACATCAGTGTCAATTAAGTATTGCATAATTCCATTTGATTTTATAAAATTTATTTTCTTCATATTCTAATAAGAAATAAATGTTCTGTGGTATTCTTTTCATTTGACTATAGACAAGTATTATGCAACTGTCTCCACTTAAGCTAGTATCTTAAGCTCCCTTTTTTAGCAATAGAGAATTGTAGGACACAGTTCATTCAATCTATTTTAGAAAATTAGTGTGATGAGTCATGCTTTGGAAGTACCTTTTCCTTTCATTCTCAGAAAAAGACACTATTAGGCTGACTTCAATAATTTTCAGAAAAATAAAATATTTACATGTCATAAAATACTATGACATGTAGAGCATCTCCCATTAAATTCTTTGTGTCTTGGAAAGAGCATTAGAGGTTATGATGATCAGTTTTGTCTGACTCTCATTATCTCAAGAAAAATTGTACAATATGGTGTAGGCGGACCCTGTACATTTAGGCAAGCAATATCATATTTAAACCCCCAGAAGTCCATGTTTTTTTGGTTGGTCAGAAGCTTCCTCAAACATTTTTCTGGTTTTGGAGTAAGGTATTCTTGTAGACTATTTAAGCAAAGGCAAATATCTTAATTTTAATTTTATTATAACATTTATATTGCTGGATGTATATATTTGATTCTCCTTCAGCTAAGTGAATATATTTTTTCAGTTATTTTCTAAATGCATGATAGTTGTAGTAATGCAGCCATTAAAATGAAGCATATGAAAAAAGGAGCTCATTCTATTCATTATGTTACATACTAATGGAAGGAAGCTGCATCTTTACTTCTTGTTTGTCTCACATCTCTAAAATTTCTCTGTAAATTTCACAACATGATTCAATGAAGAGAAGTTCAGTGAAGAGAAAAAAACACTTTTCCCATTAAGTCCAAGGTCTAGAATCTCAGTTTTAATAATCATAATTTGTTATGTTTAACTCTATAATTATAAATCCACTTAAGAATGTACTAAAGTGTAGGCTCCATTAATGGCCAGTAAGCCCAACATGAATCTCATGAAGATTAATTAAATAAAGATCATTAACTAAAATTAAATATTTTAATTAAATATTTATAATTACTGTAGCTGCAGTTCTGCGTAAGACAGAAAATTTACTAGGGTTAGGAGATAAAAGAAACACAATTCAATATATTAAGCTGAGAGCTATATAAATGAATAATCACATAAATAAATAGGATGAAAATGTTGATGACCTGTACTGTAAGCTAATAAAAGCAAAGCCTTTTCAATACACTATATTGTATTGAAATATTTTAATTCCTGTTTCCTTATTCCCTATTCCTTAGTTGCACCAGAAATAATTTTATGATTACTTTTCATATGTAAATTTTAATTATATATCTCCCTATTTAAACTAGAATGTGTAGTCTTAAGCGATACCCTTAATTATAATAAAGATCTTTTTATCAACCATAATAGCAGAATTGATCTAAAAATAGCTTCTTCTGATGCTAAAAAAATAATATAATATCACAAAATAACAGAAAATTCCATCTCTTGCAGTCCCCAAATTAAACAATGATAGTTATCTTCATTATGCTGGAATCTCTTGTATTCCTGTATTCATACTTATGTAAAGTATTTTTTTTCTGGGAAGATTTTTTTACTGAAATTCAATGGCACAATGAAAAATTAATGTCAAATACTAGATTAGTAAGGCAAAATATTGACATAATAAACTGTATTTTTATAGATCCACACATAGAGACATCTGCAAGCAGATGCTTGGGAAAGTGCATCATAATTGTATTGAAAAAGTTAAGATTGCATATTAGGTCCCTCTATAATGTGAAGTTATTAAAAAGTTAATATAGACAAACCTTCTAATCCAGGATATGTAGAGAAAATCTGCAGAAGCAAGGCAGCTGATTTTTAAATGCTAACTCAAATATTATGCTGGCAAAATTTCATTAAAGAAATAAATAAGGCTAGACTGTGCAATCATGTCAATGAACATTGTTGTTCACTCATGTAAATAACCTTCTTTTTATCACAATGTCATCACTAGAACAACAGCAAACAATTCTGCAACAAAAGCGTTCTTTAAAATATATATTAAAATAAATAGGTTTTGACTTGATTTAGAAATCAAGTTTCCACTACAGCAATACATTCAGCAATATGATAATAGTGGGAAGGACACATTCACTTCTGAGGCCTTCCACTATATTTTTCTTTCAAAAAACTAATTCAGTACCTGTAGGCACACAAAATGTGTCAGCAGAAATAGCTGACAGAGCAGGTAAATGGCTAAGAGTTAGATAACTAATAATAGATAATATGTTAGACATTATTATTATTATTATTGTTATTATTGTTTTGTGTAGCATTGAAAATGACATGGGTAAATAATTATATCAGCTTTGTATTATACCAAAAGACTCATTGTACCAATGAGTCTTTTAAGGAAGGCTAATCATCTAGATCAGTCTATTATCAGTTCAGCAGTAAGGTGTTTCTAGCTTTTAATTCCAGTGACATAGAAGTTATATAAAATAATTCTGTTAAAGAGGAAAAGATTATGAAATAAAAATAAATACATAATTCTTTCAAAGGAAAAGTGTTCCGCAAAAACATATGTAGTATAACAGAATGTTCATAAAGAGTCATCTGAGGGCTTAAGCACTTTTGTTACCCCTAAACTGAATAAACACATCAGAGTTGCACATGTCTAAGGTAGTCAGTGTGCCAAGATGGGAAATAATGCTTAGTAATATAGATGATTTACATTCCCCAAACACAGGTTGTTACTTCCAAGGTCAGAAATAAGGACCATCTGAATACTAAGAAGTCTGACATAGCAATATTTTTCTTTTTATTTATGTAGGATACCATAGTTGAACAAATGGTATTTTAATAAAAAGGCAATTCAGCCCTTATTGCATTCTTGAATAATGTTCTAGTCATAATCAAATTTGAGAAATACTACAGAAATACATAAGAGAAGAAATAATGTGTCATGTATAGTTCATCTATTCACAGGTGGTTTGTGTACTTTAATGGGTATTTTGTCAGAGATGTATATAACTAAATGTTTTACACCTAAAATCCCTTCAAGTCATTTTTGCAGGTTCTATATTATTGAGCAATGACACCAGGAAAAAATAATCTCAGCACAAGATACTGTAAAAGTGTGTAAAGATCTCAATATTCATTATTTCAGGTGGCCAAGAAGGCCAACAGCATCCTGGCTTGCATAAGAAATAGTGTGGCCGGCAGGGCTAGGGAGGTGATCGTCCCCCTGTACTCGGCTCTGGTGAGGCCGCACCTCGAGTACTGTGTTCAGTTTTGGGCCCCTCGCTACAAGAAGGACATCGAGGTGCTTGAGCGAGTCCAGAGAAGGGCGACGAAGCTGGCGAGGGGTCTGAAGAACAAGTCCTACGAGGAGCGGCTGAGGGAGCTGGGCTTGTTCAGCCTGGAGAAAAGGAGGCTCAGGGGTAACCTTATCGTTCTTTATAATTACATTAAAGGAGGCTGTAGCGAGGTGGGGGTTGGACTATTCTCCCATGTGCCTGGTGACAGGACGAGGGGGAATGGGCTTAAGTTGCTCCAGGGGAGTTTTAGGTTGGATGTTAGGAAGAACTTCTTTACCGAAAGGGTTGTTAGACATTGGAACAGGCTGCCCAGGGAAGTAGTGGAGTCATCATCCCTGGAAGTCTTCGAAAGACGTTTAGATGTAGAGCTTAGGGATATGGTTTAGTGGGGACTGTTAGCGTTAGGTCAGAGGTTGGACTCGATGATCTTGAGGTCTCTTCCAACCTAGAAATTCTGTGATTCTGTGATTCTATTCCTGTTGAAGTCAGTGGGAATATGACTGTTGGTAGGCTAAAACACTGAACTGCAAGAGCGACAAGTCAGGCCAAGAAAGGAATCGGGCAGATGTGTCCAGTACTATGATCTTCAAAATCTCACAGTGCACATGCAGTTAACATGATTGGGCTGAGATGTGATAACTTGTCACTTGGTACTTGTTAGTTTATAGAAAAACAGAAAGAGACAGAAAAAAATGACTTCTGTTTTCAGACTTCTGTTTTTTAAGAAAAACAGAAGACGGTTCACTTTCTTGAATTGTGAAAACAAAAAGCAGGTGCTAGACAGTATGGAAGCATGGCTGCAGGCTAGGGTGAGGGTAACCCCAGGAAGATTCCTAAATCTAAGAGATGGTGAAGGTATTGGCATCTTTCCCAATATGCCCTGTAAATTTGTTTCTGGTTCCAGCTTAGTGTAAACTCATTCTTAGGTGATTACATTTTCCCCTGCTTCCTGTAGCAAATAATGCCTTAGCAGTATTTGCTGTGTTCATTAGGCAATAGGTGATGTAACAATGGTGGCTCATCTTTTAAGCTGATGAGTGTCTTGCCCTCTGAACAAGGGTTACTGTACAGGGCCAGAGTAGATCCGGTCCAGGTTGATATTTAATTTGGCAATACACTATGATGCTGTGTGTTGTTGGCATGTACACCAGCCTCATTCATACCTGTTGAGAAAAAGATAACTTGGAAAATCTTTAATGAGGTGACCCTTGATAAAGCTCTTATGAGAACATACACCATTTTCCACCAAGGAAATCACCTCTGACCTCTAGAGTAGTAGCATGGTAGAACCTAGGGTTTTCCATTAGTCAAGTTATAAACAAATAGTCCTGGAGTTATGAATAGAATAACTTTAGAATAACTACAGTGGGGATCATGTCAAACTAGATATGCTAATTAGTTTATTATCTAAACCAACGGTACTTTGATAGGACAAGGAACAATGGTCTTAAATTAAAGGAGAATAGATTTAGACTAAACATTAGGGGGAAATTCTTCACTGTAAGGGTAGTGAGGCACTAGAACAGGTTGCCCAGCAAAGTTGTGGATGCTCCATCCATGGAGGTGTTCATGGGCAGGTTAGATGGGGCCTTGGAAAACCTGATCTTGTGGGTGGCATCCCTGCCTATGGCAGGAGGGTTGGAGTTAGATGATCTTTAAGGTCCATTCTAACTTGAGCCATTCTATGATTCTGTAATTGTAAACTTTACCATAATTATAATAATTATGTACATATTACAAAGACAATATTGTAATATAAGACTCCTTTTACACTTTTTCCACCAAGGAAAAGAAATTATAGATTCTGCCTAGAAATGCATATCACAGTGCTTTCAAGTTGTCATGGTTTAACCCAGCCGGCAGCTAAACACCACACAGCCGTTCACTCACCCTCCTCCCTCCTTCATTGGTCCCGCTGACCGATGCCCAGACTAACCCCCAGCAGTCCAGCCCCCCTCCCCCGGCTAGCCACCCCTATATATCGTTTAGCATGGCGTCAGATGGTATGGAATACCCCTTTGGCTAGTTTGGGTCACCTGTCCTGGGTCTGTCCCCTCCCAGCTCTTGCTGCACCTCCAGCCTGCCCGTTGGCAGGATGGAGCAAGAAGCTGAGACATCCTTGGCTTGGTTTAAGCACTGCTCTGCAACAATTAAAACATCAGCATGATATCAATACTCTTCTCATCCTAAGCCAAAACATAGCATTCTACCAGCTACTAGGAAGAAAATTAACTCTGTCCTAACTGAAACCAGGACATAAGTCTGTCATATCAAGTTCCAAAAGTACTGAATATAACTTCAGGCACCTATAATAACTACCTTATTTGCAGTGTTTGAGCCCTGTCTTGCAGAATCTTGCACTTTAAACTAGGGACATGACTAAACCTGGAAGGTAGTCAGCAAGAGAATTCTACTCGTTTTCAGATGGGCACCATAATTCACCCTAGTTTGCTTTTTATCTTGTTGCTGTAGGTAACTAGGTTTAGAAACTAGGTTTTAGATGAAATTAGAAATTTAGAAGAAATTAAATATGATGTACAGCCTTATCAAGCTGTCAAGATTCTTAGGATTGTAAATAACTTTTCTCATTAGTTTAACAGGTTTGCATAGTCTGTAAATTTTTGCATTCTGATTAAATCTTCAGAAAAAAATGTGGAAAAGAAATTATCAGTAGAACTCCATTAGAGAAAGGTGAGACTTCATCAGCACACAGAACATCCTGAACAGAATGAACCTGCGGTTTGACAGATGCAGAATAAATACAGTGAAATTTTATCTATGTAATACAAAGACACGAGGCCCAAATGCACTTTTGAGACCAAAAAATACATATCACCTAACACAGTCATGACAAGTATTTACTCCCTAACATTAGATTACAGACTCCATAAATAAGTAACATCTTCAAGTTTCGTAAATTGAGATGAAATGAAAGGAACATTCAACAGACTCAGATTCCTGAAGTTAAGAATTATCATGGGAAGCCAGATTCATCTCTCTTTTACTCACTTGAAGCTAGTGGATCATAGAATAGGAGAGTGGGATTTGATTCTTCATCTCAGTTGTATCTTCTATAAAACAAATTTTCTAAAATTGGCTTTTCTGAGGGCATAATCTGGTGACTTCAGGAATAACTTCACTGCATTCTTGAATCATTCTTTTGGTCTTAAAATGTACATTATTTTGTTCTAAAAATATACTGTTGGCTCCAACCTCCCTGGAAAGTGTTTACTGATGAAAGGAATTCACCTTTGTTGAGACATTTTAGAATTTAGCTGTGCAATCTCATATCATTTTATGTGATTACTTGCCATTTTCAAATCAATTGTAGATGGTAAGAGAAAACGTTTTTTTGCCTAATTTCAGTAATAAAAGAAATAGTTCTCTAGTAGATGATACAAGTTCAATGGCTTAAAGTATTAATTTTTTGATTGTAGTGTGTGTGATTGTGTCAGATCAACAGTTATGACAATGAAAAACTGGCACACTGCATTATTTTCTCTCTGAGCATAATACTACTTTTCATGAAGTTTTATGCAGAAAGTGTTTTTTTTTTTTTTTTTTTTTTTTTTTTTTTTTTTTTGCGGGGGGGGGGAGATGAGAGCACTAAGAGAGAACAAATCAACTTACTTTATAATATTTTCCATTCAGTTTATGACATATAAGAAGTGGAGAATGCAATAATCAAATGAAATTTATCAACTTTAAAATTATGGGCCACACATAATAGTTGTGTAAATCATAACATAAATCCTTCATCAGTTACTCTGGGTTTATGGCAGTATAATGCCAATGGGGCATAGTGGTTAACCAGCACAATCAAATACTAGCATTGTAATTATTTTACATGCATCTTTTACTAACACCTCACTTTCTTAAATTTGTTTTTCACTTCACTTGTTGCTCTTGAAGCTGTGAAAACAGAAATCATATTTGACTTTTGTTGCATTTTTAATTTTTGTACTTGTTCAATTGCATGAGTCTGACATCAGTTTACTCATGCAACATTTCAAAAATCCATTTATCATTACAACCTTAAATGAGCAGAAATTTGATATTAAAAAGTGCTGCTATGTCTTCAGAGATATAGTAGTCATTATCAAAATGTAGTGGTCATTATCAAAAAAAAAAGTCAATTAGGAAAAAGGGAACTGAACCCACAGCTCTGAGTGCACCAAATACACAAACCACATTGTCTCTCCACCAAATAATAGCTTTTAAGAGGATATGAAAGATTTGCTTCTGTTTAGAAATCTACAATCATATGTCAATTATTGACAAGTGTGGGTGGGAAGGAATGGTATGGTCCTTCTCTGACAAACACATTTGGAGGGCTGCAGATTTGATCCCTCAGTGTAAGAGAAAATTAAATCCCTGAATGAAAACCTGTGTCATGTGTTATGCTACCCAGGCTCTAATGGTTTTAAGTACTAAAATTAACTATGTACCTGAATGTAGCATGTTAACAGAATCACCAAATCACAGAAGGCACCTCTAGACATTGTCTAGCCCTACCTTACCACTCAGAGAAGGGTCAACAAGAGCAGGTTGCAACTTTGTTCAAAGGACTTTGTTCAGTTGGTTCCTATCTGCAAGGGTGGAGGCTCCGCAACTTCTCTGGGCAGCCCAATCCAATGTTTCATGATTCTCACAGTAAAAATCCTTTTGCCTTATTTAATTTTACATATTTCAACTTATTCCCATAGCTTCATGTCCTTTCACTGTTTATTACTGAGAAAAGTCTGGCTTCATCTACATCTTTACTCTCTCTCATCAGGTATTTATACACAGACTTTATTCAGGGGACATAGTGTAACAAAAGCAAGGACTGAAGTGAACTTACAAATACTCTTTCATTATATAACTCTTAGGCCTTCAACCTTCTTTGTAGATTTGTTTGTATTGTGATATTAGAATAGAATAATATAATTAACACTGTACATCATTAATGCTTCATTTTATGGTAGTCAGCATTTCTGTTCAAACTTACTTTTTCTCACACTTTTTACACACCACACATCTGCATCAAACTGGCATTTCTCTCCTGTTCTCCATTTTTGCAAATCTGATTTCACTTTGCCAAGGAGTCTGAGGTCTCCTCAATGATTTGGGATAGTGAGAATTCCCCAATGTGTCTGCAGCCCAGTTCTTCACAGCAGTTGCATTAGATCATCACATACTCTCATTACAGAAGGCAGCTTCTGCTCATCCAGTTTTGTTTTACTAGTGCCTGGCCTGAGAAACTGAATTTCCATTAGTCATATTATCTCTCCTTTGTAAGGAATGGTCTGGGGAGATAATCAGAGTTGCTGACCATTACTGCTCTGTGGTGTGATCAGCCTTCAGGGAGGTGACAGACACTTATCTTTGGCAAGGGTAGTGTTTTGGAGTACATTAAATAGGTTTACTTAGGGCTACTTAAAGACCTCTGAGTCACAGCTGTGGTATGTGAAACATTGCAGCCTCAAGCTGCTCATTCTGCCCTTTTGATGAAGGTTACTGCCATCACAGAAGAAGCTGTCAGAAGTGAATCTAAACTCATATTTCAGCAGTTGTCATTCATAGGCTGATTTATGAGAGCAAACTCTACTGCTGAGGTATGGATTGACATCCCAAGTGGCTGAGGTATTGATTGTTAGGATCAGCAACACTTCAAACTATTGAAGCTAAAACCAGAAGTGACTTAACTTCATAAAGTTTATAACTATGATTTTTAAATTTATTATACTCTGTGCTCCTGAAATTGTCTTATGAAATTAGAATAATGTGAAACTAGGCATTCATACAATGCCAGGTTTCCAAATTAAAAGGATTTCAACTTTTAAAATTCATCATCTTAACATTGTATTACCATAAAACAGTGCTTATAAGAGAAATTACAGAAAAGAACAAGAAAAATGAGCAGAGTTCTTGAAAACATGACCTCTGAAGAAAGGATAAGGTTTGAAGAAAAAAAAAATGACTGAAAAGGGTATAAAATAGCACTCTTTGATATGCAGAAGGTAGTTACAAAGAGGAAAGGAATAATCTGTTCACTGTGTCAGCCTTGGATAGAACAAGAAGTAATGGTCTTAAATTAGAGCAGGGAAAATTTAGATTATGTATTAGGAAAAGATTTTGAACCATAAATCACGGGAAAGGACTGTCTAGGGAGACTGGAAATATCTTTACTGAAAGTTTTTGAGAACAGACTGACAACTTTTCAAGGCTGAATAAGGTGGAAGTGATCCTGTCCTGGAACAGCACAACAAACTACTGTAGTAGTTTTAAATTACTACTACTGTACTGTGACAGCACAACAGTAGTAGTTTGTTGTGCTGTCCCAGGACAGGATCACTTCCACCTTATTGTTCTTTTTGACACCTAATTTTGAATGTCTCATACTTCACATGAAAATAAGTACAATTTAATTGAAAAAAAAAAAAAAAAACACAAAAAACTTGTGACCAAGTTGTGAAGAATGATGATGGCTGCACCCAGAGAGAATTGGTTAATGGTTCTATGTACAGGTGGAGGCCGGTGATGAGAGGTGTCCCTCAGGGGCCTGTCTTGGAACCAATGTATTTTAATATCTTCATCAATGACATGGACAGTGGGATTGAGTGCAGCCTCTGCAAGTTTGCAGACAACACCAAGCTGAGTGGTGCAGTTGATGCAACAGAAAGAAGGGATGCTATTGAGAGGAACCTGAACAGGCTAGAGAAGTGGGTCCATGTGAGTTGAATGAGGTTCAATAAGTCCAAGTGCAAGGTGCTGCACCAGGGTCAGGGCAATCCCAGACATGAGTACAGACAGGGAGAACTCATTGAGAACAGTCCTGTGGACAGAGACTTGGGGGTTCTTATGGACAAAAGGTTCAACATGAGCCAGCAGTGTGTGCTTGCAGGCCAGAAGACCAACTGCATCCTGGGTTGCATCAAAAGAGGAGTGGCCAGCAGGTCGAGGGAGGGGATTGTCCCCCTCTACTCTGCCCTTATGAGTGTCCACCTGGAGTACTGCATACAGGTCTGGGGCCCCCAGAATAAGAAGGATGTGGAGCTGTTAAAGTGAGTCCAGAGGACAGCCACAAAGATGATCAGAGGGCTGCAGCACCCCTCCTATGAAGAAAGGCTGGTAGAACTGGGAATGTTCAGCCTGGAGAAGAGATGGCTCTGGAGAGAACTCATTGCAGCCTTTCAGTACTTAAAGGGGTCTCATAAAAAGGACAGAGAAGAACTCTTTACTTGGGTAGATAATGACAGGACAAGGGGGAATGGTCTTAAACTAAAAGAGGATAGATTTAGACTAGGCATTAGGAAGAAATTCACTGTACCGGTAGTGAGACAGTAGTTGCCCAGAGAACCTGTGAATGCCCCGTCACTGAAGGTGTTCAAGGCCAGGCTGGATGAAGCCTTGGCCAGCCTGATCTAGTGGGTGTCACCCCTGCCTATGGCGGGGGGGGGGGGGGGGAGGGGTTGAAGTTAGATGATCTTTAAGGTCCCTTCCAACCCAAGCCATTCTATGATTCTATGGTTCTGATAGTGGTTTGCCAACTAACATTATACTGTGACTGACTTACTCTAATGATGTGAAATGAATGGCATAGTAATTGATTTAGCATAGCCAGTTGATGAACACACTGAATCAGAAATGACCTAAGTCCCCTCGTTCTTCTCTTCTTTTGCCTTTAAAATTATTTTTAACTCTTTTCTGTACTGATTTGATTGTGATTGTGATGGTTAATGAATAAAATGTTCTCTCCACTCTCCTTTCTGCTCAGGCCTTAAGTATCAGCAGATTATATACAAGGATGATCCTTGGTATCCAAGTAATTTTTGAATGGTATATAATTGCTATGTAAACTGCTCAACTGGTCTTATGTATATGAGCACGGAGCCACTATCTGAGCTATCAATTCTGATAAGCAAATTGAGATTGAGAATTTGTGGTTTCATTCCCAAAACAGACCTAAGAACATTAAAAAAAAAATCTATTTACATTGTACAGATAGTCATTTTGGAAGGGGATCAGTATTAGCCTCATGAGAACTTTGAAAGGGCACTTTCTCTGTGGTATTTTGTCAGTTTATAGCAATATTGTGTTATATACCAGATCCATCTGGGGAAGTGAAGTCTATGATATGACTGTGGCCAGCAATAACAGCTGCCCTTTGCAAGGTATTCCAGGGGACGCTCTCACTGTGGTAATGCTTAACTATGCATATTTCACTATGAGGTTAGAAATGGAGCAGTTTATCTTGAGTGTCATCACACAGCACTTACAGGGAAAGCAGGTGATCAGGCGCAGTCAGCATGGGTTTATGAAAGGCAGGTCCTGCTTGACGAACCTGATCTCCTTCTATGGCAAAGTGATGCGCTTGGTGGATGAGGGAAAGGCTGTGGATGTGATCTACCTTGACTTCAGCAAGGCTTTTGACACCGTCTCCCACAGCATTCTCCCCAAGAAACTGGCTGCTCTTGGCTTGGACTGGCGCACACTGCGTTGGGTTAGAAACTGGCTGGATAGCCGGGCCCAAAGTGTCGTGGTGAATGGAGTCAAATCCAGTTGGAGGCTGGTCAGCAGTGACATTCCCCAGGGCTCGGTGCTGGGGCCAGTCCTCTTCCAATACCTTCATTGATGATCTGGATGAGGGCATCAAATGCACCCTCAGTAAGTTTGCAGATGACACCAAGATAGGTGCGTGTGTTGATCTGCTCGAGGACAGGAAGGCTCTGAAGGAGGATCTGGATAGGCTGGACTGATGGGCTGAGGTCAACTGCATGAAGTTCAACAAGGCCAAGTGCCGGGTCCTGCACCTAGGGTGAAATAACCCCAAGCAGAGCTACAGGCTGGAAGAGGAATGGTTGGAAAGCTGCCAGGCAGAGAAGGACCTGGGAGTGATGGTGGATAGTCGGCTGAATATGAGCCATCGGTGTGCTCAGGTGGCCTAGAAGGCCAACAGCATCCTGGCTTGTATAAGAAGCATTGTGGCCAGCAGGTCTAGGGAAGCGATTGTCCCCCTGAGAGATTGCCCCCACAGAGAAGGGCGACAAAGCTGGCGAGGGGTCTGGAGAAAAAGTCTTATGAGGAGTGGCTGAGGGAGCTGGATTTGTTCAGCTTGGAGAAAAGGAGGCTCAGGGCAATCTTATCGTTCTTTATAATTACATTAAAGGAGGCTGTAGCGAGGTGGGGGTTGGTCTATTCTCCCACGTGCCTGGTGACAGGACAAGGGGGAACAGGCTAAAGTTGCACCAGGGGTGTTTTAGGTTGGATATTAGGAAGAATTTCTTTACTGAGAGTGTTGTGAGGCATTGGAATGGGCTGCCCAGGGAAGTGCTTGAGTCACCATCCCTGGAGGTCTTTAAAAGACGTTTAGATGTAGAGCTTAGTGATATGGTTTAGTGGAGGACTTGTTAGTGTTAGGTCAGAGGTTGGACTCGATGATCTTGAGGTCTCTTCCAACCTAGACAATTCTGTGATTCTGTGAAATATAACTGAAATATCTTTAGTACAATTTAGCTGAAATATTTTAAAGCTTAATACTTTATTAGGATAATTAGCTTCAGAAAAAGTCATATCAGGTAAACTTAGAAAAGTAAATTGGAAAAGTAAGCATCTTGAAATTAAATCACAGAATTAGAGGAACATTTTGGTCAGATGGAGCCTTTGAAGATCATCTGGTCCAACATCCTTGCTCAACGTAAGTTCAGCCAGAGTAGGTGGCACAAGACTGTCCCCATTCAGGTTCTGAATATTGTTATGAGTGGAGGTTCCACAGCCACTCTGAGCAAATATTCCTATGTTGTGTGTTCAACAACATGATAAAGAAATTTTCTCTTCCCTGGTGTTTCATAGGATTTTAGTTTGCCATTTTCTATCTATCTTTTCAGAATTGCTATTTTGTCTGTCTCCTGCAGAGCATTTTATATACAAGTTGCTACTGAAAACAAAATCAAAGCTGCATGGAACTAGTAAAGCTAGGTACAAAGACCTTTGGAGTAAAATGCATAGAAACCTGAAATAAATTTTAATGGAAAAACAGATCTTTTTTTATGTCATACCTCTCTTCAAGCTCCCTAGCAGGAATCAGTTATTTTATAGAACTATTGTGGATGTAGGAAATAAATGTGGAGAATATTATCTTCAAGAAAAACCAAGTTACTTTGAAATTCTATTCTACAGATACACACATTTTGAAAAGGTTGACATGAAAACCAGGGAGCTGTGGGAGCACCCAACAACATAAGACATTCCATAACTTTTGGGCTGGTCTCTCAGCTATGTTGGACTCTGAAAAAAACAAGTTTCTCAAGACTAAGACACTGATGTCTTAGTTGTTGCAGTGTGGTGCTTACACAGAACCAAGGACTTTTCTGCTTCTTGTGCTGCCCTGCTCTGCTGCAATTCTAGCAAGTGGTAATGACCAATATTTAATATCTTTCTTATAATGTCCTATTTTTTGTCCTATGCATTGAATGAAGATACAGTCTGAAACAAGGTTTCAGTGGCTAACATTAAAGAGTTTCTGAGACAATAACACTACAAGGGAAAGCGAGGGACAGATGATGAAAATAATAAAAAAGATATTTGATGTTTTCTTTCATAAGCATAGTAACAGATAATATTGCTAACAAATGTAGTTAGACCATTGGACAAATCTGGCTGTTGCATACTTAAAAAAAATTCTGTGAAATATATACTCTAAGCAAAAAGTTTTAACTCTGATATAAGTAACATACCAAATGTTAAAGTAATGGGTCTAGAATATGTATTTTGCCAGATTTTCAAATATGGTTTAGTACTGCAAATAAGAAAGACATTTTTAAAATTAAGTAGAGTTAATGTTCTGGAATTCTGGCATTTAAACATGCCCTTAACCTTTGTTGATGATTTTACCAAATGTAGGAGCAGCTTTCATTACTGTCGCAATGCAGACAGTGAAGCTTTAAAGAAAATGTCAGACATTAAGAAAGTGTCTGGTAGGTTCTGTATTTTTTAGTATCTCTTTTCCCAACAGTATTTGCAAGCGTGCCTATGTCCAAATTCATTTTGCTAAGGAAAATAAGAAAGAGGCAGATAATGTGTCAGCTTCAACTACTGATGTGAGTTATTTCCCTTTCTTCTCCCCTTTAGTATGAAAAGAGTAAGGTATCTGTAAGTGATACCTTGGAGAAAATCCAGATTATTTTTTTCTACGGTAAGACTGTGAAGTAACACTTAATTTGAAATATCAAGAGTTGCAGTTCCTATTCCTTCAAATTAAAACAACAACAACACACTGAACTTGTAAAAGGAGAAAAAAGTGGCTTTAAGATGATTAAAATATTAAATGTTGGAACCTTAATGTCCTTTGGACTCCCCCATACTCTCCTCTTCAAGTCCTTGATTGGATGTCTAGCTTCAAATTAATTCAGTTTTAGCAAAGAGACTGCACAGTGTCTCACTTCTAAATTATTCTGTAATCTTGTGATGATAGTAAGCTCTCCTGGTGATGAAGGTTCAAAACTCTTTCAGCTACTTAGATATTTTTTTGTTGTTTTTAACCAACAAACCAAACAAGCAAAAAACAAAGCAAAACAAAACAAAACAAAACCACACAAATGAAACAAACAATCAAACAAACAACAGTGATTTATATTGCTTTCAGTATCATAATCAAGCCATCTCATTAGAGATCTCCATCTCAGAGGTGAGCTGAAAACATGTGTAACAGCTATTGTCTGCTAGACCCTGCATGAGCAGGGCCACTGCCAGCAGCAGGAATAGCTGTAGACAAGGTAAAGTAAAGGTGAACAGGGAAGCCAGCTTTGGAATCTGTGTGAGTGATATAGGTGATTAATTCAGCCTACAGACATATCAATAGAGGTTTATGTAGCTGAAGATTTTGATTGGTGGGAAGCAAGTCTCCCTTGCTAACTTCTCATTTTCCTCTCCCAATCCATATAATTTCTGGATATTTTAAGCAGCTTCCCACTTAAATCCACTATCGACTAATGACAAGTTCTCTCTCTACCTTTCATACTCTAAGAGAAACATGGAAATCTGATGGAAAATACCCCTTAACAGTAAGCTGTGCACAGAGGCTTTATTGCAGTGCTTTTCAGGGAAATGCACAAATATTTCTGAGGGTACAGACCTTTGAGACTGTTGTATTTGCCACCTTTTGTATTCTTGTCACTTGTATGTACAAATATCTCATGGGTAAAGATTTGTCTCTTTCCTTCCTCTGCTCTCATCTCCATTATGTCCTTTAATGTCAATATCAACCACATATGCATGTGACATAATTTTATGTTTCTCATTGGTAGTAATGGAACAGCAAATGAGTTTCTGTCATTAACACCCATAGCTACTTATCCTGGAAACATCTATGGGATGTTCTCTTGTGTTCATTCTTGTGGGCAAGGGCAAGTGCAAAGCTATGGGCTGTGAAGTGCCAGCCCTGGGTAAGTTCTTTACACAGCACTTTCAGCCATGGATCACCATTGTACTTGCTGCAGTACACAAGATAAATAGGCAAACAAAGCGTAAGAAATGATATATATAAAATGGATCTTCATGGCCTTCGTGTGGAATACAACAAAGAGTCTGTACAACTAATTGAATAACAAGGGCAATATTTCTTCACTCCTAATATCATCTCTGTATCAGTGTTACCTTTCCTTTTCTTTAAGTGCTTGCAGTTCAGACTCAGTCAAGTTCTTTAAACATAAGGACAAATGCTCATGTGAATTATTTTGTGCCTGAAAAGCAGCTATTGCACGTAAGCAATCATCTAAAAAATCACAAGGAACTTAGTATATGGATTTAGTTTGTCTATATGGCAGCACAATGACATGATAGATTGTAATGGTTCTATGCTAAATAATGCAGTTTAAAATTAGACTTTAAAAACAATGTAGCTGCCTCAGTTCACTGAGTGTTTAAAATTATCCCATCTCTCATTTACTTCCATAAAATATATTTTTCTTCTTTTGAATTTAGCATTCCGAGAGGGGGGGAAATCCAGAATTATTTCACACTAAAATGACATTAAGAATCTTCACTAAAGTGACACATCAATCTATTTATACCCCACTCATCAATAGGATTCCTTAACTGTAATAACATAAATTCATCAGGAGTTCTAGCCCTCTCTCTCTATATACATATATAATTATATATTATATATAATATATATATATATATATTTTTTTTTTCGCTAATAGGAAGCAATCTTAAACACTAGGTGTTTTATTTCATCCAGAAGATGGCAAACAATGAAAACTGTTGTGGGTGTCTGTGGATTCACTGCAAAGACCAATGGGAAAGAAAGTGCTGGACTGTCTTTTGGAGACTTTAAATTTTGTGGTGCTCCACCTTTATTATCCTTATATAATTTGTGTAACCAAATACCTGCTGCTATTACTCACTTTCCTACTGAATATACCTTCTGAACACTGATTCTCTTACCAATAAAAATAACTGATGTTTCAAAAAAGTAACAAATATTTAAAAAGCTCCCAAATTTTACATTAGACCTGAAAAAATAGTAAAAAGATCTAATCTTAGATCAGAGACCTGATCAACCCTATAAGAATAAGAAATCTTATTTCAAGTTTTCAAGACTTCTTGAGTCAGATCTGTAAACTGAATCTTTGTTTTTCACATTATAATCTTAAGGTATTCAAAGTGATGCTTTTGGAACTGTTTATACAAGTAATAAAATATTGATGGGACCAGAAAATAAAACACTTAATTTTGTTTCTTTTAGTGAGTTTGAGTGCCTTTCATATTGGTGAATGACAATTTTCATGCTTGATTTTGACCAGAAATTCTATACTGAATCTGTAAAACTGTGGTAGTTTTTCCTTGCTAAGCAGCTGAACTCCACAGCAACTGGTCTCTCACTCCCCCTCATCAGAAGAGGAGGGGAAGAAGAAAAGAAAAAAAAAATAATGGGTTGAGATAAGGATAATTTAATTAAAGGAAAATAATTATTAAGGTAAAATTATTATTAAGGGAAAAATAAATAATTTAACTAAAAGGAAAAGGAAAAAGAAAAGCACAGAGAGAGAGGACAGACATTTTCATAACAGGAGTTTGTCCCTCCCCTCTCCTTCCCTTTTATTGCTGAGCATGACATCATATGTTATGGAATATCCTTTTGGTTAGTTTAAGTCAGCTGCCCTGGTGGAATCCCCTTCCCACCTCTTACCTATCTTATCTGCTGGCTCTCGGAGGGGTTGGAGGGAGTCCTCATGCAATAGACACAACACTGGTGTGATACCAGTGCTGTTCTGTCTACAAGTGCAGAGTACAGCACTGTATGGACTGCTGTCAGGAAAGTTAACTCCATCCCAGCCAGATCCAGTACAAAAATATTTTCTGATACTCATTTAATGAATATGCATGTAAAACTGTGAAGATTTAGACAAATTACAGAGGAATTTTCTGTCAAAAAAAAAAAAAAAAAAAAACAGAAAAAAAAACAGAAAATTCCAACCTATATCTGTTTAGTACCACGCTGTTTCCAGTGAGACCAGCTCTATCCAGTGGACAGAATTAAGCTACTTATGGTGATCCTGAGAGATAAACAGTATGAGAGTTTGTGTATAAATATATTCCATGAAGAATTGTGGCCTACTTCACTCCCAGAGGTGAAGAATTATTTCTACATTTGTTCATACAGCTGATGAAGCTGGTTCTGCTTATGTTGCTGCTCAGCCATACATGAGAATGTGTCCTGTAACATGCTTCTGAGATCTCAGAAAAGAGACCTTTTTTTTTTTTTTTTTTTTTTTTTTTTCTGTCAGAATTCCTTGCAGATAGAGAATACTGTTCATATTCCAGGCAGGGGAAGTGGAACATTTACCACAGATGAGTTATTACTTACTAAAGAAAAAAGAAGCTTTTAGAGTTCCTGCTGGAACAGAGTGCTAGAGTATGCTGTCCTATTGAAAGTCCTCCCTCAGGCTCCTGTTTTCTCAGTCACCATCTTTTATCATATGGAGGTTTCTTATAGCAAGTGTTTGAGTTTTTAATTGCAAAGAAAGACATTTAAAGAATGTTTTATGTTTTTATGTATGTGTGCATTTATTTATTGCCATTTGCAAGACTTAATACTCTTTGTAAACTATAAATATCTTTGAGCTTAGACACAAAATGAGTATTTATAGGTTTGATTAGACATTTAAAAAAAGAATTCCAATAAATTTATTTTGTATGTGTGTGTGTTATAAAGTTAAAAGGCCATTGGATATAATGCAGGTCAAGGGTAAAATGTGAGTTGATATTACGTTTTATTTTCTATTATTTTTTTTTTCAAATATATAATACTCTTGCTCATTAGAAGTTGTTTATGGTTAAACCAACCACATTTCTACGAGATTAATTCAAAAAATAAAATCAGTCTCTCGTTTTATGGTAAATCAATGCTTGCAATGGTAAATAGAAAAAAATCACCTGCCATAGTAATGCCTGTTCTTCTAACAATCCATTCTTCCTCTCCATTGTGAATCTTTAGAATTAAACCCTCTCATATTGGTTAAATATTTAAGTTTACAATCAATTAATTTTGCTTTTACAGACTTTCTTTTTAACTTTTGTATTATGAGCGAAAAGATGTATAAGCCCAGAGATTCACCAGCAAGCAAAACTTTGAGTTCAAAGTACACTACTAAAGTAGAACTGCTGTAACATACATGTATTTATTTGATAGTACCAATATGAATTTATTATTGCTATACTCACAGGTTCTAATACACTCCAGACTCTGTGATCATTTCTGTTACAGACAAACATTTTTAAGATGTTATAGCTCAGCTATAAAACTATTCTGGTCTCAAATTTGACTTAAAAATCTTAGACTAACTCCAACTTAGAAAAAGTCCATGTTAAAATCTTAGAACAATTCAAACTAAAAAATGTCTGTGTTGGGTGGCTTGGTTTAAGAGTCTTTTGATTTTATTTTTGTTTGGAAGGCAAAATGGTGCAATCATAAAAAAAAAAAAAAAAAAAAAAAATCTATGGTGATAAATATTTGTCTTTAAAGCATTAAAAGAAGATTGACATGAACAAATGAAACTTCATATCATTTAGGTTTCATTAGTTAAGTTAATGTCTCAGCCTTTGTTATCTTTAGTACTGCATTCTGCCATTTTTCAAACAATGTACAGAAGACTGATGAAAAACTTATGCTACTGCATCTTGTTTTTCTTTTAGTTACATTTGAACAACCTTGCCACAAGACAATTTTTAGTGCTATCACATTGCATGTTTTGGAAACTTTATACCTCATAAAGAACAGTATACTCAAAGCAATTAATTCCAAAGCCTCCTCAGTTGTGGTCCACTAACACAAGTATTGGGGTATTTTTCACACTTCTGAGACAAGCACTTTGAATTTTGATTTTCTCTTAATTCCATGTTAATAAAGTGATTCTAATTTTTCCTTCTGTTGTTTTGTTTTGCCATGTAGTCTCTCCCCCTCTCCCCAAGAAACAAACATTTTTGTTTCTTGATCATGAAGTAATTATGTTTCCAATTATTTTTTTACTCTTTACATTTCCCCCCCTCCCAGTTCTTTGTGATTCACTGTGTCTTCTACGTCTTCTACAGCACAACTGGCAGCACTAGTAAAAGCTACCATCTTGCCTGCTAACTGGCACACTACATTTGTTTAGGTCAGGATTTGCTACCAGTTTGGCCTATTCACTTATCATTGAAACACGCTTCTCTCACGCAATCCCTTCTTCTCAGTAGCAACAACTCAAAAGAAATTGTTTCTATGTGATATTTCTATGTGATGTGCCTTTACTTTTTCTTATGAACTAGTGAAGCTCCCCTTTCCCTCTGTACAGTGAAGTGCTGTCTCTTATTCAGAACTAGGGTGATAAAGACTGCAGCAGTATATGCTGGACAGATAAGAAGTGCTCATACACTTAACACTGCTTTTCTGTCTGCATCATGGGTCCCTTTTGATAGAGAGGACAAGTCCCTGCAAATTAGAGATGCAAATATCCACATAAGAATAACTTCTTTTGAATTATTTTTCTGTTGAAAATTGATTTTCTCTGTAACACCTAGTAATCTAGCCTACAATGCCATGACCCTACTTCCATGAAAATAAAAAAGAGGATATGAAAAATTTAAGAGGCATAAATTTATTTATTTTTTTAGATTTGAGTAAGCTACACACTATAACATAAAAGATGGGAGAGAGGTATTCAGTTTGATATTATGTTGGATACCAAACATAATAAAGCCATCAGTGATGAGAAAAGAGGCAGCTGTATGCAGATCTATGGATTTTTTTTTTGTTTAGTATCTAAAAATATTGTCTCCAGAAAAATAATGAAAATTTACAGCTAGATCCAAAACAGAATAAAACCAGCAATAGAGTTTCTATTTACTTCAATGAGTAATCATTGGTATAGACACTCTTTTTTTCTGAAGGTTGAATAAAAGAGACAGCCACAACTAATGAAAACTTGATGTTAACACTTATGGGATGGATTGGAAACACATGCAGAAATCAGAGTTAAAAATCAGCTGTGAAGATACAGCCTCCGAACAGGTTTGTAGAAATAATCCAAGAAAAAGCTTAATTGAATATTAAATATGTTTTCACACATTGAGATTCAGATTTTGGGCTGTGCATGAAGAATTTCAGTCCATTTTCAAGCAGCTGGTACACTCACAGCTGTTTTATGAAGCATCTGTTAAAGATGAATACTTAAATGAGTATTAAGAACTGCTTTGGAATGCTTCAATTCTTCCTATGGCTTTGCTTATCCCAGGAGCATACACATCCTTAGGTTGAAGGTGGCCCTTATACATCCTACACCTTTGCCCACTGCTGTACTACTATATCCTGCTTCTTAGGTGGGTTGTTGCTAATCTAGTTAAACCATCCTCATCCATAGCTACTCCAGAGGGACTGATTTTAGGAAACCTCTTGGAGGAGGAGGTGCCAATGAAATAAACAAAAACAAACTTCCTTCTTAAATAAATAAATAAATAAAAATAGGAAGAACCTGTAAATCTGAGGAGTTAAGAGGGAAATATATACCTAGAGGGTTTAGATTCTTGATATTCAGGAATTTTTATATGCAGATTTTTATTTTAAATGGATGTAAGAAAAGTGTCCATTTGTTCATATTTGCAAGGAAAGTATTCCTTAATAGGTTGGAGAAGAGTGAATGTCTTTGTCTAGATTTTTTCCTTATTTTATTTCATGTAATTGAGACACCTGTTTTATGGGTGATCTTTCACACCAACAAAATTTTATGGTTAAAGAAGAAAAACAGAATAAATTATTACAAGACTAAACAAGAAAAGCTTGAATGGTGGACTCTGACCTTGTCAGATACTGTCAAGCTCTCAGGCTAAATATCTCTTTGTCAGGTTGTCCATCAAATTAGATTCTATATGGAGGAGGATTAATGATGCAAAATAAAAGTAAAATTCCAAAGTATTTTTGAGTAAATAGTAGAGTTTCAATTTTCAAAGGATTTTTATAAAATGAATCAACTTTGTACTTATATGAAAATAGTCTGTTTTTGGCATTTTTTTTAATACTGTGAAACTGCATGAGAAAATACATTAAACATTAGAGGTAACAGAGGCTAAAATCCAAAAATTTCTGAAGAACACCAAACTAGAGAACTACAAATGAAAGAAAAAGTATTAATCAATGTTTAAAAGTCAGATAACTTTTTTTTTTTTTTTTTTTTTTTTTTTTTCCTGAGGGCTCTCAAAGAAATTTAGGGGCACACATTCATACAGGAAAAGAAATATGTATTTTTTTTTTTCATTTTTTCTCACTTTTCTGAGAGAATTGAAGTGACAGTTTACCAGGACTCAATAGGTATAGGATTATTAACAAAATATCCAATGATAAAAATAGTTATGAAAATATATATCAAGGCATTAAATGACATGTAAGAAAATCATTCTCCCTGTGGTTAGTTCCATCTGTAATGATCCATGCAGATGATTTTTTCACCTTGCTCTGGGGACCAGTTGCTCACCAGAGACAGAGGCATGATTCTGGATGTCCTGGAGTCTGACTGCCATGCTCCAAAATTGCAGCTCTGAACATCAATGAGAGAGGGAGATGGTGACTGTGATATGCAGAAAAAAAGAGTATGGCTAGAACACAGGTACTTAAAGTACAATCCAATGTGCAGAACTGATATGCACAGCAGCTAGGTAAAGTATTTTCATTTGATCCTGGTACCAGCTAAAATCAGTGGCTTATTCAAGTGTACTTGAGAAATGCATTCAGAAAAAAAAAAAAAAAAAAAAAAAAAAAGCACAGAAATACATGAAATTTGGCTACACACAGAACAGGCTTCCATGGTTTCCATGAAATATTAACTCTCACGTCCAACAGTTTAGCCTCACATGACATGTAATCAGCACACTATTCTCTATTGCAAACCAAACTGCAGTACCTAATCTGCTCACCTTCCTATCACATTTAGCAACATATCCTCCTTAGTATCCTGCCGGCAGCTCTACTCATCTCTTACTGCAGCTTTCCACACTTCTGCAGAACTGAACCCATAAAATAGCTTCTTCCACCAGGAACAACCATGCTGTCATGAGTTTAATGAAATAATTTTCACTCCATCCTATGAAGATCTGTCTTTTGGCCAAATTAATTCCTGGTCTAGCTAGCTTCCATTTTCTGGGATATCCTTGAAATAAATAAATAACTGAAAATTAACATATATGCTAAAACAAATAAATAGTTCTGTATAAAGGAATTGTCTATTTTGAAAGAGGTGAAGAGATTAAAGTAGGTGAGTACATACATGCTCTTTTGAGTACTGCTAATGCAGGAGTCTCCTTATATTTTCAATGTTAGATGAAAATTAGTCAATTCACAAAGTTCACTTATTAAAGTTTGTTATCTTAAGTAAAAATATATACATAAAACCTCATGGATAGATTTTTAAACCACAGCTTTTGCTCTGAGGATGGCAATTCCCAAGGGGTGACCTTAATCACATGACAGCGATATACTGTATCATGTTCAGTTGTTTACTTATCTGTTTCTGAAACTGATGGATCAGATAAAGGAGCTTGTTTATCATGTTCAACTCCTTGTCTGTTTGATTCAGTAAAAGTTTTATCAGATTTAACATGCTATGTATTTATCAGGTGATATGTGTGTTTAATGTGCAATGCAATAGATAACGACAGTGCTGTGAGGGCAGGGAATCTGTCAGTGTTTCCATTATAAACCCCATTTGCCAAGGTTTATCACTGAGCCATAGCTCACTGGTTGTCAGCCCAAATGTATTCTTTTAAACAAAATCATATTTATATTGGTTTGACTACATATTTAGAGAGCTGGGCTTAAGCATTCCTATTGTTTTAGAGGTTTTTCACTTAATACAGAAAAAAAAAATACTTCCAAAAGCAGGCAGAAGTGTTTTGTTTCACACTTTCATGCACAGAGCTCACATAATCATTAATGGGCCTTACATCTATTTCTCATTTGATAGATCTACTCTATATATGCGCTAACGGGCTACACTGTTCTGTAAGCTTAAACACAAATAAACAACATGTGTCTGAGATATTTTATGCTTCTAGGGTAATCTGAGGCTCAAATAAAAATAAAGTAAATTATGCTGTATTTAAATTAGGTGAGTATGTTCTTTATGGCAAAATTTCTGCTAATGTAATGATAGAGTCATTCTGCATGGGAGAAGGCTATCAGTAGGAAATCCTTGCAGTGAAAAAGAAGTGTTTGTGTGTCAGCGCGACTGCCTATGGTGGCTTTCTTCAATTTTCCTAAGTTCTTCAAGTTTCCTAAGTTCTCTGAATCTTGCATTAGTAAGAACATAGATTTCTGCAGAAGCAGTACTCTAGAGCAACTTCTGGCCACAGCTTCCTGCATGAGTCTGTGTTAGATTAACCAGTGCTCCCCGGCTCACACAAAAGGAGGCAACATGCCAGATTCACACCAGCATAGGACTCAAATTTTGATGAGGGCAAACATGTATCTGTAAAACAAATGATTTTCATACACATGTGTTTATATAAAGAGATTCAAAGAGATATGTGTGCCTAACAGGAATCCAAAGAGCGGATACAGGTGCACGAAATGTTACTAGCTCCAGGATAACAGTTCATAATGTTCACAGAAATCATTTCAGTAAACAGTCAGACTAACTAAAATAGATCAGCAGTAGAATAAAAAGGTTAGTTATCACCATTTCCACAGTTCAAGGTGCAGAACATCATTCCCAGCAGCAGAATTTGAGTAGTGGTACTAGTGGGTGCATTTCCTGCCCTGTTTAAAAAGAAATATAGCAAATTTAAGGTACAATATCCACAGGTTTTCCTACATGAAACAAGAGTTTAAACATAACAATAACATACCCAGAATACAAGGAAGACTGGGATTGCAGCCTCACTTCTATTTCTGAAGTTCTTCTCTCTCTGTTTTTTTTTTTTTTTTTTTTAAATTTATTCTTTATTCTTTTTTCTCTCTTTATTTTTGTATTAATTAAGAAAACAAAAAGCTAAATAAATACTTTAGTTCAGGAACCTGGCTCCTAAGTTTAGAAAAGAGATCTGGCATTGTACATAAGGTATTTCCATAATCCAGTAATGTTTGGAGTCTGGACCCCTTGCACTAGCCAGTCCTTTTATATTTCACGTTATCTCAGTTTCCCAGATGTAAAGGTTATGTTGGCATCAGTCTTCCATCTGTGATAGGTAGCACTGAAGTTTTGCAGCTTGGCTAGGGTAATCCTTTGCAACGAGGCTTGTATCACCATACTCACAAATCTGTGCACATTGGGTTGGAAAAAGAAAGAATCAATTGAACAGCTGTGTTTTGTACCACATGAATAGTGTGCCAATGCCATACTAACCTTGAAATTTATGCTTACAGAAACATTGTGAGGAAGTAATTGTTGAGTGTTTTTTTTTTTTTGTTGTTGTTGTTTTTCCCATTTTGAAAAGGAGATTGTGGTTCACACAGATGACAACATACTGTCTTTACTGAAATGAGAATAGATCCTCATCAGACTGTGTCATTTATTGACTAAGTAAAAATAAATAAATAAATAAATTACAGCTTTTAACCTACTTACTGACCTCTAGAATGTCTACAATTGTAAAACATATTACGCTTGTAAAGACCCATTTCTCTCCAACAAACACAAAGGGATGTTTTACCTTCAACTTCAGTGAGACCAGAATATAGGCCTAAGAGACTTGCTCATATTCAGAATCAAAACAAGTGGAATCAAGCAGGTCTTATTCTAACATATTTATCACAAAACTAGGCTTGGACTTTTTTTTTTTTTTTTTTTTTTTCCTGTTTGGTTCTCCTATGTTCTGTGTCATGTGATAGTTTATGCCTTTGTAAGTCTTCCCATTGCAATGCAGTAGCCTTCTTGGCATGCAATGAATTGCTCTACAAAGTTCACAGCAATGGAGAATCAGGTCATTTAAGTGAAGACTATTGCTACATTTTAATGTGCTTTCACTAAATGAAGGGCTTTGCCACATCTTCAATGCTATGATGAAAGTTCTTTTTTACAGTTAATGTCTGTGCCATTTCATACAATGTTATAAATATTTATTGTGAGCAAAACATCTCTTCAGCATTCACAGCAAGTATTCACAAACAGCATCCATATGGTATTTTCAATATTTTATGTTAATATTTGAGTTAGTGTTATAATGTCAGCAGGAGCTCTGAGGCTGGTATGATGGAAATCGAAAACTGCTATCAACATTAACACTGCGTTCCTGCTGTCTCTTCAATAGCTCATGACAAATGTCAATGCTAATCTTACCCTGCTGATATGAAAAATGCCCCCAAAACAAACTGTAATACAGAAGTCATTTGAAAACAAAAATAAAATGGTAAAAGTCTTGAGTATTTAAATTAGAAGCAGAAGCTCATACTCATGAATAATGACATTTCAAAGGAAGGTAGAGTACCTTATGTCTGTATAGTCACGGGTTGTCAGAAAAGAAAATAAACAAAAAAATGTGTTTCTTCTACTGGCTTAATCAGTTATTAGTTGGAACATTGTGGAAGTATTTTTCATTAAATGAAATGTGAAGAATGTGATAGGAATGAAAAACAGAATTCTTGCTCTGAAAAAAAAAAAAAAAAGAAAAAATGCTCATTGTGGAATGTTAGGTCAGTGCAAAAACATTGCATTCTTTGTGATAGGAAATGTGTTTCAAATAGGTATGCAATATGTTTTTTTGTTATCTTCACCAGAATCCATGTACCAGATGAGAAACTGAGGGGAAGATAGTGCTTTGATGAATTCAGTCTTCCTTACTGAAAAATTTAAACTTATATTTTCCTAAAACTGCCTGCATCTTTTCAGGTATAAATAAACCAAGCTGGATTCAGTTCTCTGTCACTGCACTCTGTATTTGACTCTTGAGAGCAGGTATGGCAGAACAAAACCAAACAGAATTCAGACTACAGAATAACTTAAAATCATCTTTATGTCACTTTTCTGAGTGGCACTATTATAATATTTTGCATGGTTAGCCCATCTGCCATTTAGACCAAACTGTGAAAATTATATTTAATGGCAGGAACTGAGTAGCCATTCTAGGTGATCTATGCCCATGTGAAATTTGGGGCAAAAAGGGATCCCAATCTCTGAAGTCCAGAGTCAGTGAGACTGCCTTGGTGCTGGATATCACTGGGGTCTCATCTGCCCTGTCACTGGCAGCTTCTTCATGACATTGCTTTGGGCTCTGCAGTTTGCATTTGCTACATATTAGACTGTGTCTGTGTTAGAAAACATTAAGACAAGGCAGGAGTTAAGAAGGGTTCATCGCTAGTAATGGCATCATTCACTCCAAAGAATGATTTCTGGTCCCATGCAATATAGTATGAATCAGTTTGTCTCTCACTTTTCAGGGCTACCACCCACCAGATCTGGCTGACCACATCCACACAGGATAATTTGTGTGTGGGTCCTATGACATGATTTGTGATTTATTTATTTATTTTTTATTTTTGTGATTGTTATCTTCAAGTACTTGTATTAGTAAGATGTCTATTATGCAGCTCACTAGAGTGGTATACAGCATTTGTACTGGGAGCTGTTCCCATCTGAACAGTGGGAGCTAAGCCTGATGTTATTTTATCTACACTGCTTACAGTAAAGAATCTCTGAAATGTTTATACTCCCAGAAACACACAGATTTTGTTTCAGAGGAGTAAACCCATGACAGAAATACCATACAAACAGTGTGAACAAATAGCTAATTCGACAAAACAACACCAAAAACTACATGATCCACATCTTTGTTAAGGTTCCCTGGTCAAGATACCAGGAAGTAAACCAGAAGACAAATTTACAGAGTGGAAAGTTTGAGATATGTACAGAAAGAAGGAAAGAAGGAAAGAAGGAAAGAAGGAAAGAAGGAAAGAAAGAAGGAAGGAAGGAAGGAAGGAAGGAAGGAAGGAAGGAAGGAAGGAAGGAAGGAAGGAAGGAAGGAAGGAAGGAAGGAAAGAAAGAAAGAAAGAAAGAAAGAAAGAAAGAAAGAAAGAAAGAAAGAAAGAAAAATTCACTATAGCTATATCTATCTTTTGAGCAGGTCTTTCAGAGTTAGTCTGCATCTTTTTTATTTTTATTTTTTTATATTTTTTTTTTTTATTTTTTGGGGCAGTTACTCCTAGTTGTTGTCCTGTTCATAAAAGGTCCTTGTGACCCAGATGATACCTAACATGTCTACGAAAGAATTAGACACCATCTGCAACTTCAGTCAGCTGAAACTCACATTGCAATTCACCCCAATAACCAGTCTATAGTAAGGTCCCAGACTCAACTATTCAAGTGCAGACAGTTCTTCCATGATTACTAGATTTAGTAATCTGTAGTGATCTTGAGTAAAGCCTGAGTCTACTCTAGATAAATATCAATATCTTTATCAAGGCACTGAGAGGGCTTTAGAAGCATAGAAGCATAGAATCATAGAAACACAAGGTTGGAAAGGACCTACAAGATCATCTAGTCCAACCATCCTCCTATCACCAATACTACCCACATATCTTGTAGCACCTCGTCCAGGTGCTTCTTGAACACCACCAGGGATAGAGACTCCACCACCTCAGTGGACAGGCTGTTCCGGTGCCTGACCACTCTTTGAGAGAAAATGTTTTTCCTGATATTGAATCTAAATCTCCCCTGGTGCAACTTGTGGCCATTTCCTTGAGATCTATCATTAGTTATCTGAAAGACTGACCCCCTCCTCATCACAACCTCCTTTCAGGAAGCTGTAGAGTGAAGTGAGGTCTCCCTTGAACCTCCTCCAAACTAAACAATCCCAGTTCCCTCAGCCGCTCCTCATAGGACTTGTGTTCCAGGCCCTTCACCGGACAAATTACTTGGCCTTGATGTCTTTCTTGTAGTGGGGGGCCTGGAACTGAAGACAGTACTCGAGGTGCGGCCTCACCACAGCTGAGTACAGGGGGATGATCACCTCCCTGCTCCTGCTGGCTACTCTATTTCTAATACAGGCCACGATGCCATTGGCCTTCTTGATCACCTGGGCACACTGCCATCTCATGGTCAGCCAAGCATTGATCAACATTCCCAGATCCTTTTCTTCTTCACAGTCTTCCAGCCACTCTGCCCCAAGCCTATAGCGTTGCATGGAGTTATTGTGGCCAAAGTGCAGGACTTGGCACTTGGCCTTGCTGAACCTCATCCCATTTGCCTCAGCCCAGCAGTCCAGCCTATCCAGATCCCTCTGAAGGACAACTCTACCCTCAGGCAGATTGACACTATCTCCCAACTTGGTGTCATCTGCAAACTTACTGAAGGTACACTCTATCCCCTCATCTAGGTTGTCAACGAAGATAGTAAACAAGATAGGCCCCAGTACCTAATGGGATGCCGGCTGGACTTAACTCCATTAAACCACAACCCACTGTCTGTCCCTCCAGACAGTTCTTTACCCAGAGAAGAGTATACCTGTCCAGGCCACAGGCAGACAGTTTCCCCAGGAGAATACTGTGGCAGACCATGTCAAAGGCTTTGCTGAAGTCTAAGTAGAAGTCTAAGTAGACTACATCAAGAGCCATTCCCTCATCTACCAGTCTGGTCACATGGTCATAGAAGGAGATGAGGTTGGACTAGCATGACCTGCCTTTTGTGAACCTGTGCTGGCTGGGCCTGATCTCCTGGATGCCATGCAAGTGCTGTGCTACATGTAGCTTTGCTACATGCCTGATGCTGAGTACTCAAAGTTGTTGCATTTCATAGTAAATACACATCTGAAGGCATTATTATTTAGTTACATGACTTTAAAGTACATTAGCCTCCCTCCTCTAATGATCTGGGAATGAAGCTATTCAACAGACTACCACTTAATCTGCAATTAATTGCTATATCCATGTAAAACTATTCACTTTATCTCTTGATTCAACATTTATCTGGCTTTGTGAAGCAAGAAGTGACTCCTGCCTAAACCCAATGATTAAACCTTTATAGTTTAATTATGAGATAGATATTTTTATTTTTAATATTTGCAGGAACTCACTGTCAGCCAATGTGTTCTCTGAGGATCTGCAAGCACAGTGTAGAAGGCAAGATGGAAATTTTTGACTTACTATCTTCTTCTGGGACAAACAGATGTTATTGGATCATATATCCTATTAAGTTTTGAGCTCAGCAGATGCTGGACAATTATGCCCCTCAACGAGTAAAGATTTCATTTACTGACCACAATTTTACTGAGCTCTGGTTAAACTTCAAGTTTCCCTAGAGTTGTCATGATGCACTTACACTCAAAGACCTGTTACCTAGGAGTCATACTCACAGTGCATATAACACGTACAAGTTGTCTGCAAGTCTGTAGTAGAGTTGACTAAATCTTGTCATCCTCCATTAAATTTTGTTTCTTCTACTACTTGCTCCTGTCTGTCATCACATTATTCTCCTCAAAGACTCAAATTCCCTTGAATTCAGCATGTAAATTATTCTCTATCTCTTTTAAAGAAATGTTTTATCCTTTAGCTCCATTAAGATCCCTGTTGTTACTGTAGTTGGAATCACACATCCCAATTTACCTTCCATTTTGACTTCCGTACTTGGAGGTAATCATCAGATCTCTACAGTTCCTTACAGGGTGGCTGAATCACACTCTTTCAGTTTAGTGTCATACCACCTTGTGACCAGAAATTACACGAAACTCCAGTGCAGCGATGCAGGATAGTGCCTCTGGCAGTTGCTAAGAAATTATATTATATTTTTAGGGGACAGGAGATTAATTTGTGTGTTACAGTTTCACCTCAATGATGTATTTATTTTTTAACCCTTACCTCTTCTTGTCAAGAATCAAATCTACATTTTTGACACAATAATACATTTACTGTGTCTGACATGGTTCATGTTACGTACAATGTTGAACTTCATAAAAGTGAGGATGTCAGAGCTATTTGTAAGGATCAGCATGTAGAAAAAAAAAAGAATTATTTGTTGGGAACAATATTTTCTTGAGAGAGATCCATGCAAAGTTCATATTTTTCCTGCAGGCTGAAAATTAAAAGGAAAGTATTTCCTGACATTTTGCAGTTGACAGTCACAGTTGTTTAGCTCCAGTTAAATGACAATATTGTAGGGAGCTTGAACTCATATAGTGTATCTAATAGGAGCTAATCTATTAGTGATAATGTGTATCCTGGAAACTAGATGTTTATCAGCTTTTACAAACAGTAATGAATTAAGCCTAATACCACCTCTGAGGCAGATAAGTATTATTAGTCCTTTTTTTCTGGGTGGAGATTGAAAGGCATGGGGAGGTGATTTGCCCAAGGCCACACTTGAAGTAGCAGAAGAAATCCAGCATTATTAGCTCCAAGAACTGCTTAACCACTACTTATTTCAAAAGCAGTATAAATTAATGAGTTAGTTGCATTTATGAAAACATAGCTGAATGTTATTTCTACTATGTAACTATCAGGGAACAGACATATTAATTTTATTTTATTCACTCTTCAAAATAATAATAATAATAGAAAAGAAGTGGATATTTACAGATATGATGAAAAAAAGAAAAAATCTCTCCCAGTTAAATGTGGATTTACATAAATTTCCCACAAGAATTCACACACAATTCAATCAAGTGAAGAGATTATCATTAATTCGATCTGATCCATATTATATAGTTTGAATGCCAGGTCCAACCTTTCCTTGAACACTCCCAGAGATGGTGATTCCACCACCTCACTGGGAAACCCATTCTAATGTCTGACTACTCTTTCTGAGAAGTCTCCTAATTTCCAAACTGAATGTCCCCTGGTGCAACTTGAGGTCATTCCCTCTAGTCCTATCGCTAGTTATGTGCAAGAATAGGCTGACCCCCAGCTCCCCACAACTTCTGTCACAACTTATGAACCCCAGACTCCCCACAGCTCCTCATAAGACTTGTGTTCCAGGCTCTTCACCAGCTTTGTAGTCCTTCTGTGGACACACTCTCCAGGGCCTTGATGTCCTTCTTGTACTGAGGGTCCCAAAACTGAACACAATACTCAAGGTGCAGCCTCACCAGAGTGGAATACAAGAGGATGATCACTGCCCTGGTCCTGCTGGCTACACTATTCCTGATACAAGTGAGGATGCGTTTGGTCTTCTTGGCTACCTGGGCACACTGACTGATGGCTCATGATCAGGTGAGCATCAATCAGCACCCCCAGATCCTTTTCCTCTGCATGGCTTTCGAGCCAATCTGCCCCAAGCCTGTAGCGTTGCATGGGGTTGTCATGACCAAAGTGCAGGAACCAGCACTTTACTGTCATGAATTGTAGAAAGACCACTACTTACTAAAGCTGTGTCCACTGTGCTGCAATCTGCATTAACACTGAAAATCTGGCACTTACTACCAACATAAATACATTCTATGGAATATTCTTGGCATTCTTAGTGGGTGTTTCCTCTCCTTCTGTGTGACTGTGGAGGGATTATTTTTAACAAACTAAAGATTTTAAGTATCCTTTTTCTGAAAAAAAATTGGGTACCAATTTTATGGTAAAAAAAAAAAATCACATTCAACTTCAGGATTATTACTATCAAGACTACCATGCAGCTGGATTTCTCACGTTCTAACCTTTGTTTTGTTTTAATGTTAGTTTTTGCAGGTTTAATATGTGTATGATTTTCTATTTATCCATATTTCAGAGCATCTGAAAGCCTTTTTGGAGCATCTGTGAATCACTAGATAACTTTCCTGTCTCTGTGTGAACTCCCAGAAATCTAAATTTACTGACTGCATATTGTACGGTTAGTTTGCACAAATGTACTATATGTGATTGAGGCCAAAGGCACTGTATCTCTTATGCATGCAGTGTAAGCACATACATATTTTTCTCCAGGGAATGCTGGATGGATATAAGATAGTCATACAGGGACTGCTTCCATATCTAGAATTTGCAGCTCACAGTTCTTTGTTTAGTAGATAATTCAAGGTTTTGAACTTCTTTTGGTCATAACCTTGTAAGTGACTGTTCTCCTATGACAGTAGTCATACGAGAGTTTGTAAGACTCATCTGGCTGGGGAACAATAACTTTTCTGTTGATATAAGCTCTTTTTGTAACTAGCCAGGGGAGATAGTGCAGTTAATCCAATACAAAACTAAATTAATCAACTTTGGATTTTGCCAAGTTGTTTTTGCAGGTGGCTCATTATTGTGAAGACAGTAAGAATAATTCCTTGTAGAGGAGATTTTGGCTGAACAATGTCAACAAAAGATTGGAAAACAAATGAAGTCCACAGAGAAGAATTGTGTTGAAATCTGTGTCTTGATTGTTATGAACTTGCTCTAGTCGTTATTTTTACAGCTACACTCATGGACTCTTGAAACAGTTTCTCCTTGGGAGAAGACCAAACTTCAGATGCATGGAAGGTAGACCTCCCTATACTTTTCTAAGCAAAAAGTGCTCAGAAGGGATACCAATAACTGCCACTTCTAGATTGATACTGGCTTTGTATGGCTGTTAGCATGTGGTGCTGTGCTGATCTTAATTGATTAGGGACCCAAATAGACTCTACACCATTTGGTTTGTTTTGCAAAAAGATTCTCTGAGGTATCACCTGAGCTGGCACTTGTGAGGAAAATGGAAGGGATATGGTTGTTCTGCTTCAAAAGTTTACATGAAACACTACAGTGTTAACAGTTGCTTTGCAATATTTCTTCTGTTAAGTCTAAGAAATCTCTGGAGGTTTGGACACCATTACGTGATATCTTTGATTAAAGAGTAAACATATTAAATGTCAGTCTTTATTGTTAGATTATCTTGTGTATATTATTTAAGTGTACATACTATTACTAACTGCATAGTCAGCAGAAAAATCATGTCAATATAGTGTGATAAGAACACCCACACTGATTTTTATTTTGATAGTCAGTCATAGATGAACTGTCAAAAACATCCTATATGAAGATCAACAAAATAACACCACATTGTCATTAGCTTTGGAGAAGCTAATTTATGAATTGATTGTCATGATTTCATTTTATACCTGCGAAATTATACAACCAGTTTTCCTGAGTCACAGTTAATCTAAAGCCCAACCTTTATCTGTCATGTATCTACACCAGTAATGACCTAAAGGTTTTGCAACTCAAGACCATCCACACCACACTAGAAAAAAAAAGGAAATTCTGATATTCCAAAAATATGAATATTTATAAATTATTAATTTATATTGATTTAATCTGAAGGACTGTGATAGTTGACACCCTGTGATCTTCATCATATACTGTTCCATTTTATAGTTGTTACCACATGTCATGAGCCTTCATTGTTGGTAGCTTCTACTTCAACCTTGTCCAAATTTGACCAAAAAAAGTTATTACCTCTGTTAGATTTTCTCTTTTTTCACTTTTATTTTATTTTATTTTATTTTATTTTATTTTATTTTATTTTATTTTATTTTATTTTATTTTATTTTCCATTTTCTAAGAAAACCTGCAAAGTGTTAATGTAACAACCTTTTCATCATTGTCTGAATATACTAAGGAATGTTCTGTGGTAGTTTTCTTAAAGTATGTGGTTCTGCCAGGGCTAGAGCTGTTAGAGAAGCATCATCTGTCATAGAAGTTGCACAATATCTTCTTGTGTCATATGAGGAGTTTTCAGTTCTCTCAGATATTGCATACTGGATAACACATCCAATGGTCATGAAAAGTATAGAAACATGGGAGAAAATTTCCTGAGTGCCATTAGTAGCCTGTCTCCATATGATGGAATGAGTTTTTTTCTCCTATTCCTTCCACTTTTATACATGGAGATAGGCATGTTTGAGAGACACATTTAATGGCCTTCCATCTTCTGCTCATCACTTTCATGCTGCCTAGGCTTGGTTCCCTTCACTGCTTAGATCAATATGCTTCTGGTAGATGCTCCTTTCCATGGTCCACTGTCATGTGCCCTCTTATGTTAATGTATATCTAGAAAGGAGCACAGTGTGGTATGGAGCCCTAAACTGGCCTTGTCTCTTCTGTTTGTTACTAGGAATATTCTGAAACTATGGGAATAATACAAATGCTATTTAGTATATTCTTTGTGGAAATGCATTCGAGAAAAGCTCTATGATCAGTGATAAATAATCAATAGATTAATGCTACAGATCTCCAAAACCAGCAAAGAAGTAGAACCAGACTAAGATGTGCTAGAAGTTCAGTTCTAGGCAAACCCACAGAGCTGAAAAGTTGCAGATCCGAGAGTTCTGAAGCATACATTTTTATTCCAAGATTTATCTTTTCAGAGCATACTTTTCCATGTGTCTTCCAGATCAGCTGCCTCGTTCCTTGATGGTCATTAATTCTGACTTCACAGGAGGTTCTTTTGTATCTTACACAATGCCACATTTTTTTAGGGACTGGATAGAAAATTCAGATGAACTTACTGAGTATAGAGTTTCTGTCTAGCATGTATGCAGTCAACACATCTGGATCAGTGACTATTCTCAGCTGTTTAAGCTCTTTGGACTTCCCCCCTGTGACTCTGAGGTAGCCTTGATAGCTCTGTCATGTCTTTCTGGCCCTTCAAGCAGATACATCTGAAATGTCTTTTGCAGATTTGTCAATCACAAATCATACTTGCAACTCAGTAAGCAAATGTCTTTATGCCTTTTGTATTTTTTGCTGTCATTTTTCATTGCCTGCTGAGATCTTGATGGCAATATGGCAAAACTTTTCCCTCCAGCTGCAGCCATCCTGTTGGTGCTTCCATTTGAATGACTCTCAAGTATGCTGTGCCTGAGAGATATAGATAACTAGCCTTAGGCCATTCCACTGATTTTGGCAGCAGTGCTAGGTTACTCAGGTACAGCTTTCTGAACCTGAATTTCTGGTTCCCACTGCTTTTTTTTTTTTTTTTTTCTTCCCATTTGTAATGGTACAACAGCTTGTGTGGTTGTGGGGTGGACAAGACTATGCTGAATTATTATACAAAATATTTATTTTTAAAGCAGTAATGTTTAAAATTGTTCTTTTTTCTTATTTTTTTTCTTTTTTTTTTCAGACAATAGTGTCAGCATGTCTCGGGGGTTGTGAGGGAAGAACTAACAAAACAAGGGCAGTGAAGGGAATTGAAAAATATGAAAATATAATAACAACTACTAGCTTATTAAGTATCATAAAGTATTATAAGAATGCACATAATAATGTAACTGATGCAGAAAACCAACAAAGAATATTGTTATATGGGACTGAAAATGATACTGAAAAGCAAATGGATAAAAGCACTTGAAGTGTAAAGCAAAGGAATTAGAAGGACTTATATATTAATAGGTTCTTAAAAGACAAACTCATTCCTCTGAAACCCTACATGTCAAAAATCCAAGTACTGTGAGTATCTTAGGGCAAATAATTATCCTTTCTCTGTGCTTTATATAATGTAGGTTAGAATTTGTTGCAGTTGAAAAGTAACATGAAAGGCATCCGACATCCTTAGTTGTAAACTATTTATAGCACCAGGAAAATCAATATTTCTCAATAAGTGTTTATTCACACAAATACATAGCGAAAAAATAAGTGTTACTATTCCCTGTTGTTTCTCCTTGAATTGGTTACTGTGCTTTTAAAGTCAGTTATGAAATACTATCTGCTCTGCTTATATACCTCCAACTGCAAGTATCTGAATCTCTGTCAAAGTATTCCGTTCTACTGTATTAAGCTTCATCCTTTACCCAGGGTAAATGACGACTCATGCTGAGCCTACTGTTGACCAGTACCCCAGATTCCTTTCTTCTTAGCTATTCTCTAACCACTAGTCTTTCAGTCTGTACCTGTGCCCAGCATTACTCTATTCCAGGTGCAGAACCTGGCATTTACTTATATTGGACTTCATGCCACTGATGATTGTCTAGTTCTCCAATGTATCTAGATATCTCTTCAAGGACTCTTGTCCCTCCAGAGTAAACAGCACCTCCCAGTTTAGTCTCATCAGCAAACTTGCTGAGGATACATTCCACTCCTGCATCCAGATAATTGATAAACATGTTGAACAGGACTGTCCTGGTAACTGAGACCTGGACAACACTGCTAGTGACTGGCTGCCAGCCAGATGTAACCCCTTTCACTACAATCCTTTGAGCTCTGCCATTCAGCCAGTTCATTGCCCAGTGTAGCAAATCTCTTCATCTCACAGTTGGATAATTTCTCCAAAAGGATGTGTGAGAGACAGTATCAAAAGCCTTACTAAAATCCAGAAAGATTACATCCAATGCCTTCCCTTCATCCACCAAGTGTAGGTGGGACCTTATCATAGAAGGAGATCAAAGTACTAAGGAAGGACTTTCCCTTGATGAACCCATATTAACTATGCTTGATAACAGCTTTCCATAACATCCAGGATAATCTTCTCCATAACTCTTCCAGGCACTGAAGTTAAATGAATAGGTCTATAGTTTCCTGTGTCTTCTCTTATGCACTCTTTGTAGATGGGTTTACCAATGGCTAGATTCCAGTCAGCAGGGACCCCCCAGACTCCTACAGCCTTTGGCAAACCATCGAGAGGGGTCCAGCTATAACCCTAATGCATGAGTCCATTAGCTCCCTCAGTACTCTGGGGAGAATCTTTTCAGGACACAAGGACTTATGAATGTTGAACTGATGCAACTGTTTCCTTACATTTTTGGTGACCACATAAGGAAAGTCACTGCTCTCCCAGACATGGTCCTCTACTTTTGAGGACTGGGCAACCCAAGGTCTATGGGTCTAATACTAGACTGAGGGGAAAAACAAACAAACAAAAGCAAACAAACAAAAAACAAAACAAAACAAACAAAAAAACCCCACAACATTAAATGACCCCAGCTTTTCTTTACCCTTACTATGATGATCTGATTCAAGTATCAGTTCAATGCTTTCCTTTGACCTCTTCTTGCTATTGATGTATTTGAAAAAGCCCTTTTTTTTTTTTTTTTTTTTTTTTGACACCACAGTGGCCAGTGTCAAGTGAAGCTGGTCTTTGTCTTTTCTTGTTTTCTCCCTGCAAGTATGAACTGCAGCTCTGTACTCTCCCTGTGAAGCCAGACCTTACTTCCAGAAGTCATATATTTTGCTTTTCTGCACTAGTTCCAGGAGCAGTTCCCTGTTCAGACAGGATGGTCTTTTGTCCAGCTTCCTTGACTTTGTGGTATTGCCTGCTCCTGGGCTTTTAAAAGGTGCTTCTTGAAAAGTGAACAGCTCTCATGGAAGGTTAAAGTTTGCTCTCTTGAAGTCCAGGGTGGCATCTCTGCTGACATTTTCTCTCCTTTTACCAAAACTGTTGAACTCAACTATTTCATGATCACTGCGACCAAGACAGCCACCTACCATCACATCACCCACAATGCCTTCCCTATTCTCAAAGAACAGATCTAGGGTGGCAATTTTCCTAGATGGCTCAATCAGTACTTGTGACAGAACTTCTACAACATTCTTTAGGAATTTCCCATACTTACTTGTCATGGAAGTATTATATTCCCTGTTTATGTCTGGGAAACTGAAGTCTCCCATAAGGACAAGCGCAACCAATCCTGAGATTTCCCCTAATTGCCTATAGAATAGCTCATCCATGCCATTGTCCTGGGTGGGCCATCAGTAATAGACACCCATGACGAGATCTGCTTTGCTATCTGTCCCATCAGTCCTCACCCAGAGTCTCTCTACTGTGTCATCCCTAACAGCAAGGGCTGTATACTTTAATCTCTCCCTTACATACAGTACAACACCTCTACTTACTTATTTTGCTGACATCTACTTTCTACTGTCCTGCTTATCCTTCCTGAACAGTCAATAGCCTTCCATCCCAGCACTCAAGTTGTGGGACTCGATACCAATGATGTCATATCTCTGGGAAAGGACCAAAGATTCCAGTTCATTCAATTTGTTCCTAATACTGTATGCATTGATATAGAACCATTTCAGATATTCTTCTGAGTCTGTAGTGCTCCCTGCGGCAACACAGATGGTCCCATTAGCCTTTCCACTCTCAGATGGTGTCATACCATCCCATGGCTTAACCTCAATGTAACTAATCATTCCTAATGATATCCCTCCCCCCTCCCCCCACCCCCCAAAGACCTTTCATCTTGAAGAATCTTCCATGATTATAAAACCCAAAATTCTGGTGGAGGCACTAATCCTGGAGAAAGGCATTGATAACCTGGGCTCACCTGTTTATTTCCCGGTCTCTCCCAATTACTGGGAGGACTGAGGAAAACACTGTCTGTGTTCCTCAGTCCTTTAGTTCTCTTTCCAGGGCTCTGAAGACTCTTTTGATAGACCTCAGGGTTCCTGTTGCTATGTTGCTGGTGCCCACATGAAAGAGGAGTGAGTAGTAGACTGAAGGCTCTTCTGTGCTTGGAAGCTTACTGGTAACATCCCTCATCCTAGCTCCAGGGAGGCAGCAAACTTCTCTGGGAAGAGGGTCTGCAGATGGGAGTTTCTGTTCCTTTCAGGAAGGAGTCACCTATGACTGCAACTCACTGCCATTTCTTCATGGCACTGGTCTAGATGCTGCACTTGCTAAGAAGCGTTGGTTGATCTAACCTTGAAGGGAGAACTTGCATTGATGTCTCTTCTTCTATCTTTTCACATTCTTTGTCTTCCACACCCAGAGCCTCATTCCTATTCATAAATGGAATTTGAATAGACAGACAGTCTCCTTTTACAGTTTCAAGTAGTAACTTGCTTCTAATCCTCAGTGTACCTCATATGACGCAGATCAGGTATTTGTCCTGCTTCAGTAGTGGTTGTGCTAAGTTGGCATGTGCATAGCAGAGAAGGGAGAATGTGGCTTCATTGACCTTTCAGACTCCCAGATGTTTCTCAGTCTCTTTCTGAAGCTTGGTAATCAGGTAGAGCTGTTCATCTTCCCAGGCATACCTTGCACAGGTGTGCTTGGTCTAGGTCTCCATCTCAGTGAGTAGTGTCAGGCCCACCCCACAGCCTGAGAGCTGGGTGGTCACACAACCTGCTTGGAGCTCCATCTTGTAGGGCATTAGCCCAAGCAGGTGCCAGAGGAAAAGAATCAGAGGATACGCTTTCTGTTGAATAGTCACTATATCCATGCCTCCTTGCTGTTGAGACCTGACAGAAGAGTTTAATGCATTGCTTTGGCTGGGGAGGCTGTCAGGCTTGCAGTCCATATCTCCAGGTGAGTAGAGCAGGCAAGTAGAGCAGGCCGCCTTCCTGCTGAGTGACAAGAAAGGCTTAATCTGGATCTCTGCACACTACTATCCTTCTCTGAAAGAACCAGAAGAAGCCTTTAAATATTTCACTTACACCTAGATAAAAACTTGTATGGAACACTGGATATCAAGCTTTAAAACTTTAAGAACTATCTGCTTAAAAGATGAGATGTTTCAGTTTCAGAAAAGAGCCTCGTGAACATACCACATTGCACCATGACATTAAAATGCTTCTAAGTGAGAGAATTTTCAGACTTGGATTTGAACTTCAAGGTTTAGACACATTTTGGATTTTGCAATATGTTCATGTTATACAATATGCTGCTTTAGTTTTGTGAGCCTTTTGCATCTGTTAGTTGGTCTAATTTACTTACTTACTGACACAATGGCAATATAGAAAGTATTAATTATTGTAATTAAGATTAATACTGGTATTACAGGCTTTCCTAAAAAATTATCACAGTAATTACTTAAGTATAAAGCTAACATAGTCCAAAATGGTGGCTGATGGTTTTAGTAGTTATTGACTAAAGTTATATATGTAATGTCTTTATTTGCATACAAAGATCAAAGAAGATATGTTATTAATAGTATAAACTTCAGATTAATTAATTGAAAGGTTTTGCTTGTGGTTACATCTCTGTAAGTATGTTTCCTTGAGTCTATTATCAGTAGTCAGTCAGTGGGCCTACTTCTGTTTTCTGACAATCCTCTATCATCAGGAGTTGCTCCCATTTGTCTAAAGGAAGACTACGCTTCTTTTGCTTTTCAGTTCATAGGAGCAGAAGAGAGTACCAATAAGCCATTAGACTTCTACCTATTAAGCAGTATGGGAGAGGAAAACTTATGCCAGGCCATGTCATCTGTTCTTCTCTTCAGTTTCTGTCACCTCAACAGAAGATTCTTTTACAGAATGGATACTGAGGGAAGAAAGAGAGCACAACAGCATATCTTATTGGTTAAACGATTTCATTAAACAGGTGTTTATAATACAGCAGGTATACATGTATATACTACACCAAAAAGAAATAAAAGGCAATGTGGAGACAAAACAAAAAAGTAAAAATGCAGTGATCTTAGGTAGCTCTTACTACAGTTTTGTAAATATTTTCCATAACTGATTCTTTAATGACTAATGATGTGTGCTGAATTCATAGATAAGGAGTTTGCTTCTGTACAATGGACTTAAATCCTGTTAGTATTTAAAATTTTAAATGCACTCCTGAACAGCATCTTCACTTTGTAAGACTTCTCCACAAAGCAAATTAAAGTGTGTTGAGTGCGGCAATGAGATTTACTTTAAAAGCACACTCCAAAATAAATGTTACATTTTATTGAACTAATTCAGTTAACTGCCAGTACAGACAATGCTATCTGTACAACCTTCCCTGTTAATTGTAGGATTCAAAATCTCAAATATCTAGGTTTTTACTAGTATCACAAGAAATAGAGGTCCTGCTGTTCCCTTCCCACTCCACTGAAATCAACAAAAGTTGTGATATTGCTTAACATGAACAAGTCCCGTAGCACTCCACTTTGGCAGTACATTTCATTCCATTAATCTACTGAAAATGTTTATTGTATCAAGCTATGAGAATCAGGCTGCAGGACTCTTAGATCCATACTTGGTATGGTGCCTGGAATTATCAGGTATACTTTTTTTATATATTTCTAAGACTTTTTTTTTTTTTCCCACACTTATCTTTGAACTGCTGTTTCCTTGGTCAGAAGTGATTGAATCTTGCTATCTACTTCACCATCATATACTGGAGATAAATACCTGCCATATCTATATTTGTCTGTCTTCTGAGTTCTTACTGAGGAATTCAGTATTGTAAGAAGCAGGGAGAAAACACAGCACCTATTTGTACCTTCTAAAATGAATTGATGTTTTCCGGTTTATGGCTTAGAGCATGGTTTAGAGCCAGAGTGTCTGTAATACATTATTGGTCAACAGCTTCCAGTGCTTCAACAAAATAGCTTTATTGGACCCTGACACAGAATGTCCTTAAGTCTTGCCAAAAACGTGTTGTGGAAGGAATCTGTGATATTGGGCACAATTCTGTTCTTTTTTTTTTTTTTTAAATTTTTATTATTATTACTTTTATTATTATTATAATCATCAATCATCATCATCATCATATTCACCTTGATGCAAGCAGAAAAGACATATGTTATGTGTGATACTAGGCCGTCCGTTAAGCTATATTTAGCAAGGGATCTGAGTCTTAAACTCAATTGGATCTTCTAGGTACTGTATGCTATTTCTTGTTTTGTGAACCAGGCTGGGTGCCTGCAATATTAATTTGATGAGGTAAAAATATCTTTAACTAAAAAGTCACAGAATCACAGAATCACAGAATTTCTAGGTTGGAAGAGACCTCAAGATCATCGAGTCCAACCTCTGACCTAACACTAACAGTCCCCTCTAAACCATATCCCTAAGCTCTACATCTAAACGTCTTTTGAAGACTTCCAGGGATGGTGACTCCACCACTTCCCTGGGCAGCCTGTTCCAATGTCTAACAACCCTTTCGGTAAAGAAGTTCTTCCTAACATCCAACCTAAAACTCCCCTGGAGCAACTTTAGCCCATTCCCCCTCGTCCTGTCACCAGGCACGTGGGAGAACAGACCAACCCCCACCTCGCTACAGCCTCCTTTAAGATACCTGTAGAGAGCAATAAGGTTACCCCTGAGCCTCCTTTTCTCCAGGCTGAACAAGCCCAGCTCCCTCAGCCGCTCCTCGTAGGACTTGTTCTCCAGACCCCTCGCCAGCTTTGTCGCCCTTCTCTGGACTCACTCAAGCACCTTGATGTCCTTCTTGTAGCGAGGGGCCCAAAACTGAACACAGTACTCGAGGTGCAGCCTCACCAGAGTCGAGTACAGGGGACAATCGCTTCCCTAGACCTGCTGGCCACACTGTTCCTGATACAAGCCAGGATGCCGTTGGCCTTCTTGGCCACCTGAGCACACTGCTGGCTCATATTCAATCAACTATCAACCAATACTCCAAGGTCCTTCTCCGCCAGGCAGCTTTCCAACCATTCCTCTCCCAGCCTGTAGCTCTGCTTGGGGTTATTTCATCCCAGGTGCAGGACCCGGCACTTGGCCTTGTTGAACTTCATGCAGTTGACCTCAGCCCATCAGTCCAGCCTGTCCACATCCTCCTGCAGAGCCTTCCTACCCTCGAGCAGATCGATACATGCACCTATCTTGGTGTCATCTGCGAACTTACTGAAGGTGCACTCAATGCCCTCGTCCAGATCATTGATGAAGATATTAAAGAGGACCGGCCCCAGTACCGAGCCCTGGGGGACGCAACTAGTGATAAATGCTGATAAATTATGGTAAGCGGCTTGGCCAGCTCCTCTGCCAGTTCTCTCAGTACCCTCGGGTGGATCCCATCCGGCCCCATTGACTTGCGCACATCCAAGTGCCGTAGCAGGTCACCAACCATTTCTTCGTGGATAGTGAGGGCCACATTCTGCTCCCCATCCCCTTCCGCCAGCTCAGGGTACTGGGTATCCAGAGAACAACCGGTATTGCCTCTAAAGACTGAGGCAAAGAAGGATTGAGCACCTCCGCCTTTTCCTCATCTTTTGTAACAAGGTTTCCCCCCGCATCCAGTAAAGGATGGAGACTTTCCTTAGTCCTCTGTTTTCCATTGATGTATTTGTAAAAAGATTTTTTGTTGTCTTTAACGGCAGTAGCCAGATTGAGTTCCAGATGAGCTTTGGCCTTTCTAATTTTGTCCCTGCACAACCTCACAACACCCTCATAGTCCTCCTCAGTGGCCCGCCCTTTCTTCCAAAGATTATAAACCCTCTTTTTTCTCCTAAACTCAAGCTGCAACTCTCTGTTGAGCCAGAGTCATCTAACATCAGAAACAAAGAACCGTTCTCATTCTCCCTGTCTAATAAATTGTGGAAGCTGTTAATCTTAGACAAAGTGATGAAATATCTTATAAAATTCTTTGCACTTATTGTAGTATTAGAAAGGGGAAAAATCGATCTCTCCTGTAAAAGGAAGTGATGGGAAGAGAAAGGCTGCACACTGTATGTTTATAACGGTGAAATGAAGAGAGTGAAAAGAATGAACAAGTAGGGTTTTAAACTTTTTTTCCACTTTTCTTAAGCCACCCTGATGATTATTCTGGGCTATATTGCCATTGTGATCCAGCCAGGATGAAAAGAGGAGAAAAAACCACAACATTTTATTCTGAGCATTGCTATCCATGACCAATAATATCAGTGTCAGCAGTTTTTTTTTTTTTTTTAGGTATTTTTTCTTTGTTCTGTTTTCCTTGTGCATGCAACATCAATTTCAGCTTGAAATTTTAAAATGATGTGACTCAGTCAGACAAAGACTTTTTTTCATGGTCACTTTGACACAGGTACTATAAGTGGATTTACTGTTTCTGTTGATTGTCTCTCTCTCTCTCTCTATTTTTTTTTTCTGTATTTTATTTTATTTTTATTTTATTATTATTTTTTTTTTTGGATAAGAATGTGTAGTTTAGTAACTTGAAAGCCTGAAAATGAATACCTGAAAAAATCATAGAAGTGTTCTTACAGAAACACTGAAAAGGACCTTTTAGGACAAAAATCATTTGAAAATACATAATCCAGAATGTTAATGCTTCCATTCGAGGCTCACCTGAAAACATTTTAATGGCTTTTCTCCAAATAGTCCTGTTTTGTTTATCTTCCTTGCTTTTTGACTTCAGTTTGGCTAAGTATAGCTGCATGTTTTCATGTGGACACAGCTCTGCTCAATGTAGCGATTAGCACTGTAAAAGAATGGCTGTCAAACATGATAACAACTCCTATACCCAAAAAGCAAAAACTTGTTTAGTTCTAAGAAGAAGTGCATGTTTTCTTAACTATGGGTTTTAAATTAGACTTCTTCATTTGCACTTACGCACTTATTCACAGTCTGATCATGAGTTTCCATTCATACAGGGAACCGATGGACTGCAAGACTGAGTCTGCTGGATGCATGGAACTGTTGGATGGATGTTGAATCACCATGGTTCAGCCACCTAAACAAGGCAGAGTGGGTAGGATTTAAAAAACTCTTCCAAAAACTTATGTTTTCAAAAAGACACAAAGAACTAAAATGATTTGTTACCAATAAGTAGATAGATGGGATATTAATATTGGCTTTTGGACTTTTTTACAATGGATTCATACTGCTGCCCTCTAGTCACAATCATCTAATTCTGCCCTCTAATCATAATTCCATTAAATGAATGAGCAAAACTTGTGACTGCTGACAAAGAGAATTAACAGGCTAGAACTCTGCAGAATTTAGAATTTATACCTTGTTATTTTGAAAAAAATATCAAAACAATCTAATAAAAAAATGCAAAGATCATAATATTCAAACACAAACAAAAAAGCTGACTTCTTCAGATAATTAGCTACTAGAGATTGAAAAAAATTATTTACTGTGGAGATGTTTTTTATTACATCCTAGATTTGATTGTCATTTTTTGTATTTCATTTTACTTTGAAGTCAGAATGTTTGAAAAAATTCCTTTTTATTTTCACTGCTACTGTTCCCCTGTTTTTATATTAAGATTAGTTTTCTAAGAAGTAAGGTAAAAACAAGTCTGCCTTCATATTATACCACAATGTTGTTGAAAATTATTAAGTTGTAGTTGTCTCCCACGTAAGTGTCTTCTTCTTTTAGTTGACTATGACAAGAACAAAAGGTTGTGGTATGACACATTCTCCATTCTGAACCCTCTCTTTCTGTATGAAAAAGTCAATAGAAACAACACTTGAATTCTGAGTTGTCCATAAGCTTCCTAATTAGTTCCAGGATTAATTTAAGATGCTAATGATAATTTTTCAAGCCTTGCATAGTTTTCTTATTAGACTCAAGCATGACATTTCAATTTCACTGAATCATCCTGTGAACTTAAAACCAGCCTAGCAAGGCAGGCACAATGGTTTTGGGTTCTGTGGCCATCTGTCCTTGAATGACTCTGGATATCATCCATAACTTGAAATTTAAAACTCCCGTGAAACTGAATCACAGAATCACAGAATTTCTAGGTTGGAAGAGACCTCAAGATCATCGAGTCCAACCTCTGACCTAACGCTTACAGTCCCCACTAAACTATTTCCCTAAGCTCTACATCTAAACGTCTTTTGAAGACTTCCAGGGATGGTGACTCCACCACTTCCCTGGGCAGCCCGTTCCAATGCCTAACAACCCTCTCAGTAAAGAAGTTCTTCCTAACATCCAACCTAAAACTCCCCTGGAGCAACTTTAGCCCATTCCCCCTCGTCATGTCACCAGGCACGTGGGAGAATAGACCAACCCCCACCTCGCTACAGCCTCCCTTGAGGTACCCATAGAGAGCGATAAGGTCGCCCCTGAGCCTCCTCTTCTCCAGGCTGAACAAGCCCAGCTCCCTCAGCCGCTCCTCGTAGGACTTGTTCTCCAGGCCCCTCACCAGCTTCGTCGCCCTTCTCTGGACCCGCTCAAGAATCTCCATGTCCTTCTTGTAGCGAGGGGCCCAAAACTGAACACAGTACTCGAGGTGCGGCCTCACCAGAGCTGAGTACAGGGAGACGATCACCTCCCTAGCCCTGCTGGTCACGCTGTTCCTGATACAAGCCAGGATGCCGTTGGCCTTCTTGGCCACCTGAGCACACTGCTGGCTCATATTCAACCGACTATCCACCATCACTCCCAGGTCCTTCTCTGCCTGGCAGCTTTCCAACCATTCCTCTCCCAGTCTGTAGCTCTGCTTGGGGTTATTGCGCCCCAGGTGCAGGACCCGGCACTTGGCCTTGTTAAACTTCATGCAGTTGACCTCAGCCCATCAGTGCAGCCTGTCCAGATCCTTTTGCAGAGCTTTCCTACCCTCAAGCAGATCGACACACGCACCTATCTTGGTGTCATCTGCAAACTTACTGAGGGTGCACTCGATGCCCTCGTCCAGATCATCGATGAAGATATTAAAGAGGACCGGCCCCAGCACCGAGCCCTGGGGGACGCAACTAGTGACTGGCCTCCAACTGGACTTGGCTCCATTCACCACGACTCTTTGGGTCCGGCTATCCAGCCAGTTTCTAACCCAACAAAGTGTGCACCAGTCCAAGCCAAGAGCAGCCAGTTTCTTGAGGAGAATGCTGTGGGAGACGGTGTCAAAAGCCTTGCTGAAGTCAAGGTAGACCACATCCACAGCCTTTCCCTCATCCACCCAGCGCGTCACTTTGTCATAGAAGGAGATCAGGTTCGTCAAGCAGGATCTGCCTTTCATAAACCCATGCTGACTGGGCCTGATCGCCTGCTTGCCCTGCAAGTGCTGCGTGATGACTCTCAGGAGGATCTGCTCCATGAGCTTCCCTGGCACTGAGGTCAAACTGACAGGCCTGTAGTTTCCCGGGTCTGCCCTCCGGCCCTTCTTGTAGATGGGCGTCACATTTGCTAGCCGCCAGTCAACTGGGACCTCCCCCGATAGCCAGGACTGCTGATAAATGATGGATAGTGGCTTGGCCAGCTCCTCTGTCAGTTCCCTCAGTACCCTTGGGTGGATCCCATCCGGCCCCATCGACTTGTGCACATCTAAGTTCCGTAGCAGGTCACCAACCAGTTCTTCATGGATAATGAGGGCCACATCCTGCTTCCCATCCCCTTCCGCCAGCTCAGGGTACTGAGTATCCAGAGAACATCCGGTATTGCCGCTAAAGACTGAGGCAAAGAAGGCATTGAGCACCTCCGCCTTTTCCTCATCTCTTGTAACTAAGTTTCCCCCCGCATCCAGTAAAGGATGGAGATTCTCCTTAGTCCTCCATTTTGTGTTGATGTATTTATAGAAACATTTTTTGTTATCTTTAACGGCAGTAGCCAGATCGAGCTCCAGATGAGCTTTGGCCTTCCTAATTTTGTCCCTGCACAGCCTCGCTACATCCTTAAAGTCCTCCCTAGTGGCCTGCCCACTTTTCCAAAGCTTATAAACCCTCTTTTTTCTCCTAAGATCAAGCCACAATTCTCTGTTGAGCCAGGCCAGTCTTCTTCCCCTTTGGGCACGTGGGGACAGACCGTTCCTGCGCCATTAAGATTTCCCTCTTGAAGAGCGCCCAGCCTTCCTGTACCCCTCTGCCCTTCAGAACCGCCTCCCAAGGGACTCCACCAATCAGTGTCCTGAGCAGCTCAAAGTCAGCCCTGCGAAAGTCCAATACAGCGGTTTTACTGGTCCCCTTCCTGGCCTCGCCAAGAATAGTGACCTCCACCATTGAGTGGTCACTCTGCCCAAGACAGCTCCCGACAATCACATCCTCCACCACTCCTTCTCTGTTTGTGAAGAGAAGGTCTAGTGGGGCACCACCCCTGGTAGGTTCACTAACCAGCTGCGTCAGGAAGCTATCTTCCACACTCTCCAGAAACCTCCTAGACTGCTTTCTCAGGGCTGTGTTGTGCTTCCAGGATATGTCAGGGAAGTTGAAGTCCCCCACGAGTACAAGAGCTGACGATTTTGCAACTTCTGTCAGCTGCCTGTAGAACTCCTCATCCGTCTCCTCATCCTGGTTCGGTGGTCTATAGCAGACCCCGACCAGGACACCAGCCTTGTTGTCCCTGCCGATCCTAACCCAAAGGGACTCGACCTTGTCATTCCCAACCTCGAGTTCTACAACCTCGAAAGACTCTCTAATATAGAGAGCCACACCACCACCCCTTCTATGCTGCCTGTCCCTTCTATAGAGCTTATAGCCAGGCATTGCAGCACTCCAGTCATGAGAGTGGTCCCACCACGTCTCCGTGATGGCAACCAAGTCGTAGCCTGCCTGCCACACGATGGCTTCCAGCTCCTCCTGTTTGTTACCCATGCTGCATGCATTGGTGTAGATGCACTTCAGCTGGGCCATTGCCTTATCCTCCGGCCTTGCCATTGTTCCCCCTGGCACAGCCCCAACAATCCTAGCCTCAGCCCCATCCCCCTTCCTACCTAGTTTAAAGCCCTCTCAATGAGCCCTGCCAGCTCCTGGCCCAGGATCCTTTTTCCCCTAAAAGATAGGGACCCGTCTGCGGCCATCAGGCCAGGTGCTGAGTAAAGTGCCCCATGATCAATTCAGTGTGTTATAAACATGGGGGAGAGGGAATCTTCACACATTTTTAAATTCTTTCATCTATATTACAGCTTTTACATACATTTTCCCTTACATGTTTACATTTTCCAATGTACTGAAGTATTTGCCTCAGCTTGACATTTAATCTTATTGTTTCCTTAAACTTGTAATACTAGTTGTTAAATTCGCGAGAAAAAAAAAAAAAAGTGAAGCCTTTCATATTTCTTTCTGTTAATAAAAAAAATGTTAAGAGGTTCTAAAAAGTGAAGACAAAATTTATGATGTTCAACTTGTAAAACACATTTTCTGTCTCAGTGTGTGTCATAAGCATAAGACAACAGACTTTTAAAGAAATGGACATGTGTGCCCTTGTCACAAAGAAGGTTAATGGCATCCTGGTCTGCATTAGGCAAATTATTTCCAGCAGGTCAAAGTAGGTGATCCTCGTCCTCTACACAGCACTAGTAAGGCTACACCAGGGGTACTATGTCCAGTTCTGGGCTCTCCAGTACAAGACAGACATTGATCTACTGGAGAGAGTCCAATGAAGGGCTATGAAGATGATGGAGGGATGGGAACATCAGACATATGAGGAAAGACTGAGGGGAGATCTTATCAATATATATAAATACCTGAAGTGAGGTAAAGAGGGTGGAGCCAGGCCCTCTTTAGTGGTGCTCAGTGACAGAACAAGAAGCAGTGGGCATGAACTGAAAAACAAGAGGTTCTGTTTGAACATTAGGAAGCACTTTATTGTGAGGGTGACTGAGGACTGGCACAGGTTGCCCACAGAGGTTGTGGAGTCTACCTCCTTCAAAACCATGTGGACGTGGTCCTAGGCATCCTGCTCTACGTGGCTATGTTTGAGCAGCAGTGTTGGAACAGATGACCTTCAGAGGTCCCTTCCAACCACAACCATTCTGTGATTCTCTGATTCTGTAATTCTCTGATATCTGATAAACTGGAATCAATTCTGTCAGTCTCACCTATAATTCTCTCTTGAATGTTAAAATGGGGAGGATACAAAGTCACTGACATCCCCAACAAACACATTAATACGCTAATCCTTTCTTAATCAAAATTGAAGTTCGTGTGGACCTCATTCTATAAAAGAAGCAAAGAAGCTATGTAGAATCGCATCAAGGCAAAACCATAAAGCTCAGCTCACATGGCCACACAGTGCTCATTCATTGTTGCCATCTAATCTAATATTAGCTGTTCCTTTTTTTTTTTTCTTCCTTTTTTTTTTTTTCAACCAGTACAACTCAGATTCAGCCCATTTAAGCTAAACTGAGGAACCTAAATCAGGACCCTAATTAGCCTCAGCTTTCTTTAAAGTCAAAACAAACCAATGTGCAATTCAGTTCTAAAATCAGCTAACTGCCCTCCAGAGGCATCTTCTGTCCTTCCTGTTTCTACAGGGAGTGGGAGAAATGTGTTCCTATTTAAGACACTTTCTGCAGGTGACTAAGATAAGGTGGGATGTTGTAACGATATACTCCCACCCACTTTTCTTTCCCAGCTTCAATAGAGCATCTGGCATGAGTAGATAACCATCACTGGCAGTTGTGATGGACGTGTCTGGTCATTATGGCTGTATCTTGGATTTGGCAGAGACAAAAGATAAATAGCCCATGGCTAGTTTGAACAGTGAGCTCTCCTGAAACAATAGCAGGCTACACACCAGGACCTTGGTCACGGAGACCTCCCAGGGTTATGTCTGCAGATTGAGAAGACCCTTATTGCTACAGATAGTCAGTAAGCAGACTAGAAAAGTAGCAGCATAATAACACGCTGTTATGGTGCTTTTTGATCACACTTTATAATCTTAGCTAAGTAGCAAAAAGGATTTGCATAATGCATATAATCCTTTAGACATAAAATATTGACTAAGTCTAGGAAGCTACACCCCTCTTCCTTATCTAAGAGTCTTCCTTACCTCCCCAGTTCGAGGAGTTTAGAAAAAAGCGAGGCCATTCTGAACCTCATGACTCAATGGGAGGGTTTTCCTGACATAATGTCATCAAATCCAGTAGTCTCTTACGTAGTCTCTATGTGGTATGTAATGTCTTTCATTTAGTGTCTTTGAGTTGTATATAGCTTCTTTTATATAGTATGTAATAAAGTGTATCTTCCAATTATAATCAGGTGTACCTTGCCATCATCAAATCTCAAAGTTACACAAGCTTTGTTATCTATATATCATTTTGCTGCTTCTTTCACCTGAATGAAGTGCATCTCATTCCTTTTTCAACCCATGACAGATGTACCTGTAAATGTCTCCCACTGTTTCCTCTTTTCCTGACTCTCCAATTTATTTCTTTATTTCAATTTCATCTTGTGCCTTTCCAGTCATTGTTCTGGAGAGTGCTAATGCTATGTAGAACAAAACTGATCCAAAGTGGAAATAATTTTTAGCTTAGTGATGCAAAAAATCAGATGCATGCCCTAGAAAACTTAAAGTAGATCAAAATATTACTCAAAAATCACAAACTTCTGTTACCTGTGGATAAGATGTCTCATTTGAGTTATCTGGGACAGATCTTCCTTACAAATGTATTACAGTGATTTACATATGGCAAATAAAGTTTTATGAGAATTTCAAGAGAATGGAACTACAGTAATGACCACAGTGTTAATTCTTTTCAATTGTAGTAGTGTAAGTAGATATTGTATTTGGAAGGTCTCCCTGTGCATATTCTGAAAATAAGATCTAAACTTAATATTTTATTAAGAATGTATGTGGGGAAGTTCTTAGTCATATGTGCCTTTATTTTAAGCTGTCTTATGTAAATTTGTTATTTTAAAAATGTTATGAGCCATTGGGTTTCCTTCAAGAATTGTTAAAGATCAATAAGCCTCCTGTGGAGCATGCATTGTATTACTTTTGAAGACATTTGATTTTATGTATAACTGTTTTGGTTTCAGGTTTTGCATACCTGAAGTATATAAAAACTAAAACTACCCATTTTTTCTAGTGTCATTTCCCCCCTTTTATGGGAAATGACATAAAATGAAATCAAATGTGTCATTAAGCAATAACATTAAAATGACATCTACCACTAGGAGCATACGAATCGTAACTTGTTTTATCATAACTTTGTGCATTTAAACTTTGTCATTGTCTTCATAACTTTGGAAGCTTTCTTTTGTCATAGGTAAAACCATACATTAAAAATGTCCTATCTTGAATTTTTAATCAGCCTCAGCTGTTCTTATGAACTAGACTTTCTTGAACTTCTTATCTATAAAATAGATTATATTTTTTAAAGAATATGTATATACTCACTGTCTGTGTTTTTTTTTTTTTTTTTTTTTTTTTTTTAATTAGTATTTTTAATTTAGTTTATTCAACAAGGGTTATCCCTGGGAAATGGTGATGGCACCAAACCTGCTGGAGTTCAAGAAGCATTTGGGCAATGCTCTTAGACATGTGGTTTGATTTTTGGGTGGTCCTGTGTCAATCCAGCAGTTGGACTTGATGATCCTTGTGGGTCTGTTCCAACTCAGGATATTCTATGATTTTAATGCTAGATGGTCAACAGACAAAAGCTAATTCTTTTGAAGAACTTTGAGGAACTTGAAGACATTTCTTTTTTTTTTATTTATTTATTTTATTTTTTGAAAGCAGATAAGAAAACACAGATCCTTATCAGAATGGTCCCCCAAATTAATTTATTTACAAGGTAGAACTGAGGATAATTTGCAGATCCAAGTATTTAATTATCAAATATTTATATTTGGACTTTGTACTGGGTCAACAAAGTTATGAATCATTTTTAATTGACTAACATACCCTAAATTGACTAACATACCCTAAATGCCACCATTTTCATGTAATCATAGAAGTCTCCCAAAACACATTTGCATGAAATAAGTTTCTGTAAATATTGTTGTGGACATTCAGCAAATAAATGAAGCACTTTGAGTGTACGTAGAAGTACATAGAAGTACACATACGTATAGTATGAGTGTACGTAGTAAAGCAAATATAAGTAACAACATGAAGAGTCTGAAGTCTAAAACTGAAGTTTATTTATTTATTTATTTATTATCATTATTTTTTTCTCTAACTTAGTGACTTTTACTGGTAAGATCAGTACTTCAGAGAAATTCTGCATCAGTACACAGAACAGTTATAAAAAACACTATCCTCTGAACAGTTGCTTCATGTCTTGCTTTGGTTTGTTTGATCATTTAAATCGTTTAAGTGTGGATTCATCTTACATATAATGTATAGAATACTTCACAATTCTTCTGCTTGTTGATATATAATGAATGGCTGAAATTTGATGAATATATTGAGAAAATCTGTTAAAAGTATTGTAAACTCTTTCATAGCCTGTAAATAAGAAAGGCATAAAAATAATATTTAAGTTTCAAACCAAGCGTCATTCAAATAGATTTATGTACGTGTTCAAGGGCAGTATATTATAGACTTTTTGTTGAACTTGAAAAGACAACAAGACCAGAAAATCAATAAAGACTGATTAGTAAGAGTGACAGCAAAGATAATCCTCTGAAATCGTTTTAGGCTTTTAAGATATATGGAAAAGGCTTTGAAAACAAAATTGTGATCTTCACCTTTTTGTTCCCTTTCCTTTTTTAGAATGTCACTGCATTAGTTCATAATTTTAGAACCTGATTTTTTGTAATCAATGATTTAGGTTTCAAATTTATCAATAACAACAGCCAGTTTAAGAACATTTTATTATGTATATGTATATAAGTACATAGTTCTGCTAAACTCTGCCTTTAAATTAATGTGTAATTATTTCTTAATTTCCATTCTGAAAACTAAGAAGCTGTGTGTTTCTGATAACATGGAAAAAGTATGCATTATCTGAATGTCAGGCATAGGGTTAAAATAACTGTCAGCTGTACTTTTGATGGATTAAATTTTATGTATTTTAAAGATTTACTTTATGAACCATATACAATAAGAAAGTGAGGACAAGTTATATTTCATCATTTCAGAAGACTTGAAACATAATTTTTTTATCATAACATGTAAAGGAGTAAGGTTTAACTTTCTTTTAAATTTCTACCCTGATGCATTGCATGCTGAAGTCTGCACAGGTACTTTTTGCTTGACAGACATACATATTTCTTTATAGTCATAGCAAAAAAACAGAAAGAGAAAGGACACAAACAACTTATTTTGCCTGGCTCCATGCTATCATCATAAAGTTTAATTGCAGTTTTGTATCTAAAGCCTTATTTTTCTGTAACTTAAAAAATGCTTTTTTTAAAAAATTCAGAGCATGTTGTTTCTTAATTATGTGCCCAGGGAGTGGAAAAATTCAAAATAGGAAGGAGATTTTGAAAAAAGAGCATTTTTATTTTTGACCTCTAATATTAAAAGAAACATTAAAAAAAAAAAAGAAAAAAAGAAAAAAAAAAGTTACATTATTTACCAGAGCTACAGGGCATCTTATACAGCAAGATTATTTATTTATTTATTTATTTATCTATCTATCTATCTATCTATCTATCTATTTATTTATTTATTTATTGACATTCATTTCTTTTGCTTTGGCAGCACTTTTCATCTGTTTGTGCTGTAATAACAGACAGTAGTTTTGAAATAGTGTATTTGCAATGGCTATTGAAGCCAATTTAAATTTGCTTGTTTTCTTCTGGTCTTTTGGTACTTGGTATCTTTTGGTCATCAGTATTTTTAATGTACAGCAAGGCATTGCTTGGAGCTAATGATGCCTCGGTATAAATATGTCCATTTCTGTCTTCCCAGGACCTCGCAAAGTTTTTTGAATGTGAGCATTTATTATCAGCAGGGTAGCTAGTGACATACCTCCCACAGTGAGAGGTATGTCACATCTTTTGTTATAATTAGTATAAAACAATAAAAAATGGCTTTTGCATATCTAAGGAGAGGATCATTTAGCTGGATGCATTAATGGTGTGTGTTCAGAAAGGTAAATATTTTATTTCTGTGATTTGAGCACAAATTTCTGCAGTGCATTGTCAGAAAAGTATGTTAGTTATGGCCCAGTTTTTGGAGCACTGTGTTCCTCCGGAGTTGTGGATAAAGCTCATGGTGAAGGAGTTTGGCCTTTCCTAGGAGGTTCTCAAAAGTGAGCAGTGAATCAGCTTCATCATGGGGAAAAACAGCAGATGCACCAAAGTATAAAAGTGAAGGGTGTTAACTACATTCTGAAAGCAGACACATGCGACGCTACTCACACTACTGAGGCATATTTATATAGAAATCAGACATGAATTTATGTGAGGATCTCAAGAGGGTTTAAAAAGACCTGCCAGGCTGATAAACAGGAGCTTTTGAGCTCTACAGTCAGACGCACAGACATTAAGGTATTTTATAAAGACAAGTACAAGTATCCTTTCCTCTCTATTGCAAGTGTACTCTTTGAGCTAGACTGCTATTATATTTTAGTAGATATTTTATTTACTGAAAATTACAGCTTTACATAGACTGAATATACCTGGAAATTGAGAGAAATTCTGGGAAAATATTGCCCTCCTCCCCCCCTTCCCCCCCCCCCCCCCCCCCCCCCAAATAATAATAATAAAAAAAGTCTGCTTTTGCATTTTGGTTACCTGCACAGTAGCAAAGTAGTTCCTGAGGTTCATGTGTAATCTCCTGTGTTCCAGTTTTTGTTCATTGCATCTTGTCCCATTATTGGGTGCTGTATTGGGTTTATGTGGAAAGATTTTAGTAGCAGGGGGCTGCGGGTGTAGCCTCTGGGAACTCCAGAAGCTGCCACATGTTAGATAACTATGAGTTCCAGATGGCTCTAAAGAGACCTGCCGGAGTCAAGCCACTGAATGATGTTGGTTGCACCTCTGTGAGAGATTTAAGAAAGGGAAAAAAACCTGCTGTACAACAGCAGGTGGGAAAGTAGAATGAGCAACAGCCCAGCAGACACCGAGGTCAGTGCAGAAGCAGGGCAGGAGGTGCTCAAGGCATGCAGAAGTTCCCCTGTGGCCTGTGGAGAGGCCCCTGGTGGAGCAGACTGTACACCTGCAGCCCATGAGTCTCACATGGAGCAGATCTCCACGCTGCAGCCCGTGGAGGAGCCCACGGTGGAGCAGCTGAATGTGGCCTGGAGGAGGCTGTGGCCCATGGAGAGACCCTGCAGGGGCAGGCCCTAGGCCGGAGCTAAAGCCCATGGAGAGGAGCCCACGCAGGAGCAGGGGGTGTGGGGGGAGCTGCCCCCTTGGGGGACCCGTGCTGGAGCAGTTTGCTCCTGAGGGATGGACCCCATGTTAACGGACCCATATTGGAGTAGTTCTTGAAGATATGCTGCCTGTGGGAAGCCTTCACAGAATCAGTTTGGGAAGGATGGCATCCCGTGGGAGGGACCCCACATTGGAACAGGGGCAGAAAGTGACAGTGAAGGAGTGGTGGAGATGAAGTTTCATGGACTGACTGCAGCCCACAATCCCCGCTCCCCTGCACTGCTCTGGGGGAGGACCCTTGAGCCCCTTCCATCATTTTCTCCCTCTTCTCCCTTGAGGAGGGGGAATGAGAGAGTGAATATGGTGGAATTTAGCTGCCCAGAAGGGTAAAACCAGAAGCACCACTTAAAAGAGCCTGGCTTCATCCTCTGTGACCTCCCTTCAAATATTTATATGCATTGTTAAGATTGTCTGATGAACCTTCTCTTCTCTAGGCTAAAGATTCTCATCTCTTTCAGCTTTTCCTCACAGGAAAGATGCTCTAGTCTCTTTATCATCTTCATAACCCTTCACTGAAAACTCTTCAGTATGTCCATTTCCCTCTTGCACTGGAGAGCCCAGAAGAGGACACAGTACTTCAGGTGTAGCCTCACCAGTATTGAACAGAAAGGAAGAATTACTTTCTCTGACCTTCAGCCAAGACACTTTGTAATGCAGCCCAGGAAAGCATTAGCCATCCCGTCATTACTAGCTCATATTCAGCTTGCAGTCCACCAGAACCCCCAGTTCTTTTTTGGTGAAGCTGCTTTCCATTTCAGTGGCCCCCAGCAAGTACAGATGGCTGGTGTTTTTCCTCTCCAGCTGCAGTACTTTGCAATTCTTGTTGGACTAAATTTTGTTCTTCTATAAATCATAACATTAAAACAAGGATTTAAAACTCATAAAGAAAAGGAAAACTTTTTATTTGGCTTTATTTTTGTCAGTTTATTCATTGTCCCAAAAACCTGAAAATAATATTTTGGGATTGATCTAGCTTTACTACTTTTTTTTTTTTTTTTTTTTTTTCCCATCCTCCTTTCCTGTCTAATTTTACAGGGATTTATATGGCAACTCAAATATCAGAAAAAGATACAGCATTTTTAGAAAATTTAAACAGCAATTTTATTGACCTGTTGGTAGAGATAAATGAGAAAAAAATATTTAATCTATGTTTAACCAGCATAGCCTGTTAGTAACATACAATTTTCCATAAACTTGATGAAAAGAATATCTAATCCCATGAAACTGTGTTTAAGTAGAGGGCTGTCAGCCATTGTATCACCTCCTGCCTACAGTCTGAATATTTCTTTTAGAAATATCCTCCATATGTTTTGTCCCCACAGGTTCATTTAGGAATGGATATTATACTGCTGGTGTGACCCTGACATAGATGTTCCTTTGCTGGCAATCTAACAGCATGTATAAAGCTACATCATATTCAGTTTGATGTCTTCTTCCATATTTATACAACACCGTTTCTCAAATATGCTTCACTAAAATTTGGCTAGGTGGAGTGCTTCCAACAGGCGAAAGATAAACAAGAAGCCCAATAGTAAATACATCAAATAACAAAAACAAAACAGAACAAAACAACAAAAACTTCTGAAAACTGAAAGAGTAACAAGGATTTGCAAATATAGAAATTTTATAATTGAATAAAATAAGAAATGTTCTCACGGTTATTAATCTTTTCTGAAAAATCACTTATGATTTAAAATAGAAATTTTAATTATCACATTGTCCATTAAACTTGTTGCTTTTATTAGTCTAACAATTTTCCTCATATGTATGGTAAAAACAAACAAACAAACAAACAAAACACAATACTGTTATGATCATAGAATCATAGAATGATAAACTAAGACAACAAGGTTAGGAATTCTAAAGACTCTTCATGAAATGTGATATTTTAATTTTGAATATTCAGTGTGCAAGAGGAGGAAATTACGTGAAATCCTATCTGTATTGCTTTTTGTTTCTTGCATTGATATTATGATAGCATTTATTTTCTTTACAAGCAAAGGGAAATTATTTGTATAAAGACCTTTTCACCTCTGAATAAACAAATTATTTAATGACAATTTGTTTTGTGCTCTGAGTTCACAATCATCCCAAAAAACAAAGGGCTGCAAATTAGATTGTTTCTCTGAATGGAAAGCAGACTACTATTTGTACAAAAGGCATTAATTTTAAGGAGAGAGATTTTTGGACCTTTGATTTCTGTAGCACATTTATTCTTTATTTAATTTTATGATTTCTGCATGAAGAAGAACTTATTTCATGAAATTTACTTTTTTAATTTATTTTATTTTTTTAATAATGTATATGTATAAGGACAAGAGTGGACTGCAAGCATTTTCATAGAACAATGAATTAACTAGTATTGCACATGTATCAGTTTTGTAATCTAAAAGATTGTTTTATTGCAGCAGTTCCATGACATTCCTGTATAATACAAATAAATATTGCTTGATCTTTGCTACTAACGATTCAGGAACATCCAATGGATGGCACTATAAACAGCCAAGATTTTAGAACTACAAAGGGATCTCTGTTTGTGTTTAAAATTGTGGTCTCCTCCTCTTCCTTTGAAGAATATAAATTGGGAGTGGCTTAAAAGAAGCCATTCAAGCTGCAGTAACATAAAATGAATGCAAATCAACAAACCATAATGGAAGACTGTGTAAGTAACTAATAGGGGTTTTCCAATTAAAAATTATTATGACCTTCAAAAAAAAATTATATCAGAATAAAACTCAGGTTTGTTGGGGGAATAAGCTGTCTCTCCAGACTGAAAATCAGAAGTTAATGTTTGGTGCAAAAAGTTCCCTTTGATCTGGAAGGAAAAAAGTAATGCTGAGTCTTTATAAAAGGAAAGGAAATGCATCACAGTTTTACCAATAGGTCAATAGGAAGCAAAGCCACAAACAAACTATTTTGCATAATAGCTTCATAATTAGCATTCTTGCTGTAAAACTTGTTGCATTTATTTTTATGCATTAAACACTTGCATTTCATTGATCATTGGCTCAATCTTATATAATGTAGGGACTTAAGGCTAAAAAGATGGTGAAGGGCCTAGAGGGGAAGATGTACGAGGAGCAGCTGAGGCCACTTGGTTTGTTCAGCCTAGAAAAAATGAGGTTGAGGGGAGACCTCATCGCAGTCTACAGCTTCCTGACAAGGGGGAGCGGAGGGGCAGGTGCTGATCTCTTCTTGATTCATTAAGTCTTCAAAGCTGTAGACAGACTATTTTTATATTTCTCATGTTCAATGAAATTAATGTATTGTCTTGAAAATTTTTACTTTCTCTCTTCTATCATAGTGACCAAAGGCGATGGAGTTAAGCTGAGACAAGGGAGCTTCTAGGTGGATATCAGGAAAAGGTTCTTCAGTGAGATGGTCGCACACTAGAACAGGCTCCCCAGGGATGTAGTCATGACACCAAGCCTGTCAGAGTTAAGAAGCATTTGGAGTCTATGGTCATATGGTCTGAATTATGATTTTTGGGTAGACCTGTGTGGAGCCAGGAGTTGAACTCGATGATCCTTGTGGGTTCCTTCCAACTCAGGATATTCAATGATTCCATGAATGTGAAAGGGACACAAAAGGCACTATACAAGGGGACATAAGACCTTTGTTCCAGTTTCTTTTCCAGTAAATGTGTTACTTCTGATACCTGGAGGGCAAACTGATAATACATGAATACAAACCCTTACTGATGTAAGCGTAACTTTCCTGGCTGTTTATCGTAGATCTCTTGTTCTTTATGCCCTAAGAGATAATTGAAGGGTATATATAAAGCCAGCACAATCAAGAAAGGAACTGAGTTAAGGTGTCCCATATCCTGAGTAAATAACAACAGTGCCATGGACAAAATTGAAGTGCTTCCTTCGTGGGAAGTGTTTTCACAGTATAGTCATAAGACTTATTTTTTCATCCCAAATATTCAGGGAATTCTGCTTGAATTTGGAAATGCATTCAGAACAAGTAAAAAAATTACTGATCATAGGATATGTTCTTTCCCAAATAAATGTATTTGGTTTACTGTAATGTGTTCTGGCTGAGATCAATATCAAGCTTTAAATAACAAAATTGTGATATTTTTCAGATAACTTTAATTAATATCATCTTCTGTTAGCCCTGTCGTTCATTTTTCAATCTTCTGCACTAAAATCATTGCTAAATATGGAAGTGTTATTATTTTGAATAGATTACATGGTGGACTGATCTTTTAAGATTTTGTTCCTTGATTCATTAAGTTTTCAAAGCTGTAGACAAACTATTTTTGTATTTCTCATGTTCAATGAGACTGATGTAATGATTTGAACATCTTTACTTTCTCTCTTCTATCACAGGACACGTGCATATTTTTTCTTCTGTGTCTTGTAGTCTTTCTGCTCCCAGGAGTTTAACATTTATTAATCTGTATACTCTGAATCATACCGTTGTCTTCACAGGTCTGATCAGTATTTATTATTTTACTTTGTGATTCCTACAACTTGGGTCTTATCATTAAAATAAACTTGGAAATGTCACAACACCTTTTCAAAACAACATTCTTTCTTCTTCTTCGTCTTCGTCTTCTTTGTCTTCTTCTTCTTCATCTTCTTCTTCTTCATCTTTTCTTCTTCTTCTTCTTTTCCTTTTCATTTGTATTTTAAATAACTTCTGTATTTAATCACTGAAGTTACACTGTCAATACTGTCAACATAACTATAAATCCCACACTGAATTGCAGAATCATAGTGTCATAGAATATCCTGAGTTGGAATATCTGGGGACTCTTGGGTCCCTAAAGGACCACCCAAAAAATCAGACCATGTGTCTGAGAACACTGTCCAAGTGCTTCTTGAACTTCAGCAGCTTTGTTTCTGTGAACACTTCCCAGAGGAACCTGTTCCAGACCAAAATCTCAGAACTTTTTCCTGATACCTAGCCTGATATCTATCTGATCCCCTGTTGCAGCTCTATGACACTCCCCTGGGTCCTATCACAGATAACCAGAGAGGCTCAGCGCCTGCCCGTCTGCTTCCCTCGTGAGGAAGCTGTAGAGCACAATGAGGTCTCCCCTCAGTCTGCTCTTCTCTAGGCTGAACAAACCAAGTTAACTTCAGCCACTCCTCATACTTCTTTTTCTCCAGACCCTTCACCACCTTCGTAGCCCTCCTTTGGACACTGTCTAACAGTTTTATATCTTTCTTATACTTTGTCACCCCAAACTACACACAGAACTTGAGGTGAGGCTGCACCAGTGCAGAGCAGAGTGGGACAGTCCCTTCCCCTGTCTGGTGAGCAATGCTATGTAATGCACCCCAGGATACTGTTGGCCCTCCTGGCTGCCAAGGCACACTGCTGACTTATGTTCTGCTTGCTGTTGACCAAAACCCTTAGATACCTTTTGAAGGATCATAAAGAGAAAGTAAATAAAATAAATGTTTCTTTATGGTAACTATAATAAAGGCTTATTCTAAAGCATTGGTTATAGAATAATAAATGTACAAATGAAACTATAGTGACAGAAATTCTTCCAAATTTTCCTTTCCTATTAGTTTTACAGACTTAACTGCATGTAACAGGAATATTTTTGCTCCATTTATGTCTGGAAACCACATAAAGATATGGAGATTTTCTAGGTACTTTATCCCAGAATTTAAATTTTTATTTGCAGGGAGAATTTCATCTACCAAGGAGATATTAATAGCTCTGTCTTTAGGGATTCTACTGGAAGCAAATTACTCCCAAATTGGTATTGCTTGCAATAAGACTATGCTCCTCCATTCTCTAGGTGATGACATGTATAGGAATGAGGCTGATATGTTTAACCCTTAAGTATTCCCTGGAAACAATAATATGAAAGAATAAAAATGCTTTAGTGCAAAGTCTTGTTTCAGGTTGTAAGTACTCTCTATAGACTCCAGTCTTGCAGGTTAATAACAATTGTAATAAGTTATGGATTATTGCAATTATTTTGTGTTACCATTTGTATGTATATCATATTTTTGGTTCTGATGTTTATTGATTAGCATGGATATATCACTAATATCTATGACGAATGAGTATTACTGAAAAAAAAGAAGGGAACTACATTTCCCCAGTAGACAGTCTGAGCACATTAACATTTTCAAAAACATGACAGTCTACACAAGGTCAGTATGTTCTTCTTTCTAACACATAATATATATTCTATTATTATTATTATTATTATTATTATTATTATTATTATTATTATTATTAATTATTATTATTATTTGTGGAAACACATATTTGGCTGAAAAGTTTTACCTGACTCTATAGTTTTTTCTGTGTTGCCCCAGGCTCCAAAAGTCGTCAATGGAAATGGGCCTCTCTCGACGTGATTCAGAGCAGAAGCCAATTCAGACATTCTGCATTGCCTTCTGGAGAAATCATTCTTATGTACTGACAACAGATGGAGCTTAGGGCAATTAAACCCTCCTATTGGTATTCTCTTGAAAGGTGCTCTTGAAAATGTTACCTCATGACTTTTATGCAATTTATCTTTCCTTCTCAAGCAGTATCTTAGTTATCTTTTGAATTTGTGCATAACATGCAAAACTTCTGTGAGCATTTCCTGTTTACAGTCTGGACATAATAGTTTTTACAACTAAATGTATTTAGTGCTTCTTTGGCTTGTTTTGCAATTTTTGCTTGTTCCAGAGAGAGCATTACAAAATCTGAAGATTTCTGATGACTTGAAATGCTTTCTGAGTCACGACTCTTTTCTATCTTTGTAACATCTTGATTGTATGAGAATTTGCAACATTCTCTTCTAGAATCTTGAAAAGAGCTTGTCCAAAGCCATTGCTTTTTACAACTGGTGTTGTATGAAATTACAATTATGAATGAACTTTAATAATGAATATAATTTGTCCCTAATCCAATTAAGATCTTCAAACTCCATTCAGTTGGCTATTTTGGATCTTGCACTGCCAAATGCAATTGCAAAGCCACTGAAAAAGACACTTTAGTAGAGGAGAAACAATGGTGTGGACCATCTCACACCATATTCACAGGGAAGGCTTCTGCTCCAAGATCTTTGAATGTCTTAAGGCAGTACTGGTGCTTTCTGTGTTTTCTATGGTTAGAGGTATATTACTCCATTGTCATATTTAAAACCTTTTATTTATTTATTCCAGTAGCAGTACTATGCCTGTATATTACCATCTTACAAAATTTAGGAAGTCTTAGAGGTAAGGATTTACTAATCAGTGTTGGTAATGTGCTGATTATGTTTTTCTTTAATTCATTAGAACTAGCCAGGATCAGTGGGAATACTGTATGTTCATTACAGGAGATATAACTTGGTGTTTTACTGTAAAGAGACAATATTTCCTATAAAATCAGTCATTGTATAGCTTGTCATTCCGTAGATCCTTCTGGATATCAGAGTCCCAGAATCTTCCAAAACTTTCTGTTTTCCTCATTTACCCAGTGCCTGGTACATGTGAAGCTATCTGGCATGAGCTGAGGGAAGGTGTTTTGAACAAAGGGATCATATTACCTTAATGTCTACTAATTTCCTATCTAGAGCTTTCTGCTTTTCAAATGAATATATTGATACTTATTACAGTAGATATCAAAGACTGACAGCCATATTGATGAATATTGAAACAATTTGCAACACAGTATATTTAATAATTTATGACATTTTCATAAATTCTTTTGTGAGTAAGTGTAGCTCTTATGTAACAGTTGTGTAGTGGCATTGTGAGAACAATTATTGGAGTGCCTAGGCTTCTTCAGTGATGTTGAAAGCTGTATACGCTCTCTTTTGAGTAAAATTTCAGAAAACAAACAAACAAAAAACTAGCAATGTTAATGTATGGTATTTGCTCCTATATGTACAACATATATAAGACCCATTTGTCAATGTAGTTTTAGCTTTCAGACATTCATAACATATAGTTATGTTTCTACAGGTTTATAAATGTTAGTTTTCTCTATATGAGAAATCATCTGCTTGAATTAGATATGTGTCTTCCAGAGGTACTGAACAGGCAGGTATTTTAGGTGAAATATAATTTGTCAGCTGTTAGCTTCACTCGCAGTGCTGTCTGTAGATGAAAGAGTAATCTAAGATGGTGGCATTGAGAAACCCAGCTAATAGTGATAGATGTGTGAGTCTTTCTAATGCAGTGTCAACAAAACCAAGAATTCACTGTTAATGGGGAAGATGAGAAAAGTAAGTGATTCATTCTCAGGACTTCATCCTTTTTTACAGTTTCACATAATCTGCAGTGATGAGATCTGACAGAAATATAAATATAGGTGATCATTTTGAGGCTGAGATAAGAAAAGATGATTCAGAACTAAGGCTTTGCCTTTGATCTGTCTTTGTTTTTCAAATGATGGTTAAACTTTAGTGGCAAAATTTGCATTCTTTGCAAATTGAATGTGAAATGGTGAAAAGGCTTTAACACATTTTGAAAAAGACAGCAGAATGTCAGCCTTAGAAAGGTTTTTCTGAGTTTGCTGGCAAAACAGTCAGCAAAGTAAATTGAATAGCCCTAGGAAATACTTTAGATCTTATCTAGTGTTTATTGTAATTGATAAAATAGTAGCATTTGTGTAATGTTTCCAAAATTTCAAAATTGCCTTTTCCCATGTTCCCATTCTTCATATATTTCTGGAACAATGCAAAATCAGAGATATTGTTAGCTATCTCAGCATGTCTTTCCTTTCTTCTGGAATTTGTGAAAATTTGTAGCATGTAACATATGATGGATTGAATTCTTAAACAGTGAGTAAAATGAGCACCATCTTCCATTTCCAAGTAGTGTAAGTGACCAAAGGTTGCACCTGACACAAAGAACATAAATGGATCATGGACATCATGGACATTAACAGTAGAATAATGTGTTGTACACATTGAAAAAATATAATTTTGTTACAAGGGTTATTTATAGTTCATAATATATTTTAATAGGCAGTTACAAACAAGTTTCATGTGCATTGTATGGATATTTTACAAACGTCAGAAGATTTTTTTTTTTTTTTAACATGTGTTTAAATAAATTGAAACATGAGCAAAATAGCTATTCATTTGGTTGCTTACAACCAAAGAATTGGGTATTTTCTTTCCACTGTGTGTCTTCCACAGGTGGTGAGCATTAAGCTTATTTAGGAAAATGATTAACCTTTTCAATCTTAAGTATTGTTAAGTACAGCTTGATAAAACAAAACAAAATAAAAAAACACCTTTAGATCATAACAAATGTTGATTTTAATGGTGAACACTAAAATAATTTTATGTCAGTTTTTAAACTTATAATACCTTTCTAGTTTTTATATTTGGAAAAGAACAATCCTTTGATTAATGTGAAAGTAGAATCTTATAGGAACGTTACATGACTTGCAGAATTTCATCTCAGCTTTGCAACCATGATGTATTTCTTCTGAATCTTGTAACATAAAACAAACAAACAAACAAACAAAAATAAGTAGACAGAAAGATCGCTCACCCAGAGCTTATTTCTGGGCTGGTCTATGGTGTTAAATATATTTAATAGGTAAAAAGCTGTGTTGTCCTTATCACATTCTGTACAAAAGTTAGTTTTTGTCAAAAGAACTATTTAACTTCCCAGTGAAAATGTCTGGAAGAGAACCTGCTTGGACTGTCTCCATTACAGGGACTTCAGTGTTTAGGATATACATGAAGTCAGCTTGTGTCTGTCCTGTGTTGCATGAAGTCATGCTCAAAGCAGAAAGGACAGGCAGAGGAAATTTTAATTTCCATTTACAAATGGGGGGATAAACCACAAGACAAGGTGTTTTCATCTTGATAAACAGATCAATTCCACCACAATGGCTCTCCCACTTCTCTTTCTCAAAGGAAAGGAAGGGGGAGGAAGAAAATATGATGGGAAAACAAAAAAGCTCACAGGTTGAGGGGTTGAGGTAAGGATAATTTAATTGAAGGGAAAAGAATGAGAAAAAATAAATAAATCAAGGGCTGCATGGAAGCAAAGAGGGAGAAAAAATTCTCTACTTCTGATCAATGAACAATGTTCAACCATGTATTGGGAGAAGCAGGGCCTCAATACACATAGTGATTTTTGGGGAGGACAGAGCCCCGTCTCCCATTCCCTTTTCCCACCTTTTATTTCTGAGTGTATGGTATGGAAATATCACTTTGGTCAGTTTAGGTCAGCTGTCCCTTCCCACCTCTTCCCCATCCCCAGCCTCCTGGCCTTAAGTGGTGCTTACAGAGACTTTTGCTGTGCCAACATTGCTCAGCAGTAGACAAAACATTGTTTTGTGAGTTGCTGTGGGGAAAGTTAACTCCATCCCAACCTGCCTCTCTAAAATACTGAGAGACATATGATGTTGCATTATGAATATCTCTGAGTGTTTCAGAAAAAAAAAAGAGATCAAGTATTCTGTTTATCAAGACACAGAAACAATGCACAGCTGCCTCCATCTTCCAGCTAGCTCTAGGTTTCTATATGAAAACTAGCATGGCTGGCAATGGACACAGCAGCTTCACTAACATGGGAAGACCACTGAAAACCCAGCTGGGGTAGACTCCAAATGTGTGACTGTCTGTAGTGAAAATTAATTGACAGAAATATTCTAAGACCACCCCTTCACATGCTTACTTGCAATGTTATTTCCCAAGATAATGACAGATTGATTTTGACAGCCTGTGATACTTTGGCTTTCTGTGAGAGGGACGAAGAGCAGAAAGCAATGAAGATTGTACAATTAGACTGTTTAGTAAATGGGAACTGAAAAATATATGTAATTTTTAAGGGCAGACTAATGTTAGTTAAAAACATGACATGAGGAGTGTAAAAAGGCACTGAAAAACATCTGTGTTATCAAGAACAAGTCTAGAGCAAAAACAAGTCCACTGATTTACCTAGGATTACTTTGCTGTAAAACATAGACTTCTAATGTTAACTTGTGCATTATGTGTGATTTCTTTTCTTAGCATGTGAGGTCTGACAGATCAGTTCAAGATATAGCTTGGTCTTGCAGCCTTTTCATAAATGCTGCCAAAGTTACTTGTTTCCACCTTCAAAATTGGCTACATTTGCACTATACTAAATGAAAAGAACAGTAATGCTACAAGAAAAAATATAATGGACATAATATATAATCTGAGACTTTACGGGGATATTGAGCATGGTCAGATGGTCAGACATTAACAGTGCTTTATATCTTCTGAAATTATGGACAAATTTTATGACATTAACATTTGTTACATAAAAAAGCAGATCCTTTAAGTGTTTCAGTATCATATAGACTCACAGAATCGTTCAGGTTGGAAATGATCTCAATGTTCATCTAGTCCAGCCTTTAACTTAGTATTGACAAGTCCACCACTAAAACATGCTACTAAGTCTACGCATTTCTTGAAGACCTCCAGGGATGGTGACTCAAGCACTTCCCGGGGGAACCTATTCACAGAATCACAGAATCATGGAATTTCAAGGCTGGAAGAGACCTCAAGATCATCGAGTCCAACCTAACACTAACAAGTCATCCACTAAACCATATCCCTAAGCTCTACATCTAAATGTCTTTTAAAGACCTCCAGGGATGGTGACTCAAGCACTTCCCTGGGCAGCCCGTTCCAATGCCTAACAACCCTCTCAGTAAAGAAGTTCTTCCTAACATCCAACCTAAAACTCCCCTGGAGCAACTTTAGCCCATTCCCCCTCGTCCTGTCACCAGGCATGTGGGAGAATAGACCAACCCCCACCTCGCTACAGCCTCCTTTAATGTAATTATAAAGAGTGATAAGGTTGCCCCTGAGCCTCCTTTTCTCCAAGCTGAACAAGCCCAGCGCCCTCAGCCACTCCTCGTAGGACTTTTTCTCCAGACCACTCGCCAGCTTCGTTGCCCTTCTCTGGACTCGCTCGAGCACCTCCATGTCCTTCTTGTAGCAAGGGGCCCAAAACTGAACACAGTACTCGAGGTGCGGCCTCACCAGAGCCGAGTACAGGGGACAATCATTTCCCTAGACCTGCTGGCCACACTATTTCTTATACAATCCAGGATGCTGTTGGCTTTCTTGGCCACCTGAGCACACTGCTGGCTCATATTCAGTCAACCATCAACCAATACTCCCATGTCCTTCTCCGCCAGGCGGCTTTCCAACCATTCCTCTCCCAGCCTGTAGCTCTGCTTGGGGTTATTTCATCCCAGGTGCAGGACCCGGCACTTGGCCTTGTTGAACTTCATGCAGTTGACCTCAGCCCATCAGTCCAGCCTATCCAGATCCTCCTGCAGAGCCTTCCTACCCTCGAGCAGATCGATACATGCACCTATCTTGGTGTCATCTGCGAACTTACTGAGGGTGCATTTGATGCCCTCATCCAGATCATCAATGAAGGTATTGGAAGAGGACTGGCCCCAGTACCGAGCCCTGTGGGACACCAGTAGTGACTGGATTTTAGGACAGGCAGGGCTTTTTCCACTCAACTCTGTCAGGAAGATTTTTTTTTCCTAATACTCAACCTAAACCTCCCCTGGTGCAACTTGAGGCCATTTCACATAATTTTATCACCTTGTGCTTTGGAGAAGAGCCCAATCCTCACCTTGTTATAACCTCCTTTAAGGTAATTGTAATAAAGTACAATAAGGTCTCCCTGAGCCTTCTTTACTGCAAGCTAAACAACTGTAGTTGCCTCAGCTGCTCTTCACAGGACTCATTTTCTAGACAGCTTCTTTAACCTTCTTTGGACATGTATAAGGTAATATTAGTATTTAGCGATTCATAATAAAGAAATATTCATGAATCATGTTGCTAATATTTACCATCAACAGACATTAGAAAAATAATCATATTTCTTCTCAGATTGTTTCACCTTCAAGCTATATAGTCAGCTTTAGCTCTTATATTCAGAAGAGCTAAAGTGGCATTCAGACGTAACAGAGTGAGACTCTTCAAAGTTTCTTTATCTTGACAAATGTTGATAATGTTAATGGGCTTAAAAAAAGGAAGCTTATTTGGTTACACTGCTCAAGGGAGAAAGTGTGTATGACTGCATGTCACTATGTGGTGGAAAAATTAAAGTCTCTCCTGAAAGTCTCTCTGAAAGCCTCTCCTTGTAGGTATAACATAACGTTATGCCTTTGTCCCTATCCAGGTTTCTGCTTGAAACAGGTTTCAGTTTTACCACTCAAAGTGAATTGATTTGCTCTTATCGGTTACTATACGGTGTGAGTTTTTAATTTTTTATTAATAACATTTATTAAATAGTGAGATAATTCATAAAATGAATGCATATAATGCTATCATACATATTAGTATCATATTTAATTTCAAAGAGAGAACTATCTCTTTCTGAAAAAAAAAATCTGCCACCATCTCTGTTTTTTAAAGACATAAAATGCTCTATATGTAATCACTATTATTGTTATTTATATACACAATAATGGAAATTTCTTAAGGCATACCTTATAAACACTGACTATCCTAGAGCGATTGAAATGTAGCACAAATAATATTGTAAGAGACGTTCCAAGGCACTGGTTTTCCAGTTTGCTTGGCCTCATACTGTGCTTCTAATGTATTTTATGTATCCTAAAATTTAAGCATGGCATTAGTTGAAATTCATCTCTGATAGCCCAGTTTATTAAAGCTGAAAAGCAGGCAAATTTGTTTGTTTGGTTTTAAAATCAAATCATTTAAGACTCATAGATCTTGAATCAGTACATATTTATGTACCATGAATAGTGTTTAAATATTTATTTGCCCAAGTAGAATTACTTTCATGTTTTCAAAAATACCTCCCCACCAAAAACAAAACAACAACAAAAAAAAACAACACCCACCACAATACAAAACAGAAAAACACCCCTCCTCACTTCCCCTCACCCTCCCCCCCAAAAAAAAACAACAAAGACCAACCTAATAGGTAACAAAATATTTTACCTTTAGGTTGTTGGTTCAGATTCATCTTGACTGATAATGACTGAATGTTGTTACAGTTTGGTGGCAACTAAGTGAATTGGTCTAACTGTAGCTCTCAAGCATATGTGTGCTGCAAATCTTCTTCTCCATGGCCATATATACAGAAGGATTGGGTAGCTAAACATGTCCTTTGCTTGTGTGAGTATATAAAATCAATTTATGTATCCTCAGTCTTACAGATCTCCAGCTCTTTTCTTTTCTGTTTGTAATGATATTGAATGCAGCTTTAAAGGAGGCCAACCATTAACCTTCACTCATTAGAACTGCTTAATTTTTTCTGTTGCCACTAGTTGCCTCTGCTTCCATAAAGGCCATAATGTGAAATTATGCTCAGGCAGGGCAAGCAGGAAGGGCATACGAACCCCTCCTGTAATGGCAGCCTCCCGTTAGCTAGGCTGCTATGGTCTCCGCCAGGCATGGTGCTCTCTCCAGGAAGACGGTACACACCCAGACCGACTACCCGTCCAAAAATACAGCAGTTCAGGCCACTGGATGCAGGGAGTGTCTGAGCCTGTTGCTGTCATCAGTAGGAGGCAGAGAAACTGCGGTGTGAGCAGGTGGATGATCTGGTCTGCATGGTGGCAGAGCTCAAGGAGGAGGTGGAGAGGTTGAGGGATATTAGGGAGTGTGAGCGGGAGATAGACTGGTGGAGCAACTCCCTGCAGGGCCTCAAGGAGAGGTACCGGGGTGAGACACCCCAAATGGGAGTGGACCCCCTGCCCTGTCACCGTTGGGCAGAGGGAGGGGGTCTGGGAGTTGAGGAGGAATGGAGACAGGTCCCCACTCGACATCGCAGGCGATGCCCTTCCCTTCTGGCCCCGCCTTCCCAGGTGCCCTTATGCAACAGGTTTGAGGCCCTGGAGCTTGAGAGACTGGTAGCTGAGGAAAAGGTAGAAAGCGTACCCAGGAGGATGCCTAGGGCGAGGAAGTCGACTCCACGCCTCAAGACTGCCTCCACCAAGAAAGAAAGAAGGGTGATTGTTGTGGGACACTCTCTTCTCAGGGGAACAGAGGGCCCTATTTGTCGGCCTGACCCTACCCGTAGGGAAGTCTGCTGCCTCCCTGGGGCCAGGGTCAGGGACATTGTCAGAGTTTCCCAACCTGGTTCGCCCCTCTGACTAGTATCCTCTTTTGATAGTCCAGGCGGGCAGTGATGACATTGAAGAGAGAAGCCTGAAGGCTATCAAACGGGACTTTAGGGGACTGGGACGATTAGTGGAGAAAGTGGGAGTACAGGTGGTGTTTTCGTCTATCCCTATGGTGGCAGGGAGGGGTACAGACAGGACATGGAAAGCCCACCTGATAAACACATGGCTCAGAGGCTGGTGCCAGCACAGAAACCTTTTTTTTTTTGACCATGGGGCGATTTACTCGGCACCCAGTCTGATGGCCGCAGACGGGTCCCTATATCTAAGGGGAAAACAGATCCTGGGCCAGGAGCTGGCGGGGCTCATTGAGAGGGTTTTAAACTAGGTAAGATGGGGGATGGGGCTGAAACAAGGCTTGTTGGGGCTGTGCCAGGGGGAACAATGGCAAGGCCAGGGGATAAGGCAATGGCCCAGCTGAAGTGGATCTACACCAATGCACGTAGCATGGGTAACAAACAGGAGGAACTGGAAGCCATCGTGCAGCAGGCAGGCTACTACTTGGTTGCCATCACGGAGACGTGGTGAGACCACTCTCATGACTGGAGTGCTGCAGTGACTGGCTATAAGCTCTTCAGAAGGGACAGGCAGCACAGAAGGGGTGGTGGTGTGGCTCTCTATATTAGAGAATCTTTCGATGTTGTAGAACTCGAGGCTGGGAATGACAAGGTTGAGTCCCTGTGGGTTAGGATCGGCGGGAAGGCCAACAAGGCTAGCGTCCTGGTCGGGGTCTGTTAGAGACCACCGAACCAGGATGAGGAGACGGATGAGGAATTCTACAGGCAGCTGACAGAAGTTGCGAAATCGTCAGCTCTTGTACTCGTGGGGGACTTCAACTTCCCTGACATATCCTGGAAGCACAACACAGCCCAGAGAAAGCAGTCTAGGAGGTTTCTGGAGAGCGTGGAAGATAGCTTCCTGATGCAGCTGGTTAGTGAGCCTACTGGGGTGGTGCCCCGCTAGACCTTCTCTTCACAAACAGAGAAGGACTGGTAGGAGATGTGGTGGTTGGAATCTGTCTTGGGCAGAGTGACCACTCAATGGTGGAGTTCACTATTCTTGGTGAGGCCAGGAAGGGGACCAGTAAAACCATTGTATTGGACTTCCGGAGGGCTGACTTTGAGCTGCTCAGGACACTGGTTGGTAGAGTCCCTTGGGAGGTGGTTCTGAAGGGCAGAGGAGTCCAGGAAGGCTGGGCGCTCTTCAAGAGGGAAATCTTAATGGCGCAGGAGCGGTCCATCCCCACATGCCCAAAGACGAACCGGTGTGGAAGAAGACCGGCCTGGCTCAACAGAGAGTTGCAGCTTGAGCTTAGGAGAAAAAAGAGGATTTATAATCTTTGGAGAAAAGGGCGGGCCACTGAGGAGGACTATAAGGGTGTTGCGAGGCTGTGCAGGGAAAAAATTAGAAAGGCCAAAGGTCATCTGGAGCTCAATCTGGCTACAGCCGTTAAAGACAACAAAAAATCTTTTTACAAATACATCAGTACAAAACGGAGGACTAAGGAGAATCTCCATCCTTTACTGGATGTGGGGGGAAACCTAGTCGCAAAAGATGAAGAAGGCGGAGGTGCTTAATGCCTTCTTTGCCTCAGCCTTTAGCGGCAATACCGGTTGTTCTCTGAATACCCAGTACCCTGAGCTGGCGGAAGGGGATGGGGAGCAGAATGTGACCCTCACTATCCATGAGTAAATGGTTGGTGACCTGCTACGGCACTTGGATGTGCGCAAGTCAATGGGGCCGGATGGGATCCACCCGAGGGTACTGAGAGAACTGGCAGAGGAGCTGGCCAAGCCACTTACCATAATTTATCAGCAATCCTGGCTATCAGGGGAGGTCCCAGTTGAGTGGTGGCTAGCAAACGTGATGCCCATCTACAAGAAGGGCTGGAGGACAGACCCGGGGAACTATAGGCCTATCAGTTTGACCTCAGTGCCAGGGAAGCTCATGGAGCAGATTATCTTGAGAGTCATCAAACGGCACTTGCAGGGAAAGCAGGCAATCAGGTCCAGTCAGCATGGGTTTATGAAAGGCAGGTTGACGAACCTGATCTCCTTCTATGACAAAGTGACGCACTGGATGGATGAGGGAAAGGCTGTGGATGTGGTCTACCTTGACTTCAGCAAGGCTTTTGACACCATTTCCCACAGCATTCTCCTCAAGAAACTGGCTGCTCTTGGCTTGGACTGGCGCACACTTTGTTGGGTTAGAAACTGGCTGGATAGCCGGACCCAAAGAGTCATGGTGAATGGAGTCAAATCCAGTTGGAGGCCGGTCACCAGTGGCACTCCCCAGGGCTCGGTGCTGGGGCCTGTCCTCTTTAATATCTTCACCAATGATCTGGACAAGGGCATTGAGTGCACCCTCAGTAAGTTCGCAGATGACACCAAGATAGGTGCATGTATCGATCTGCTCGAGGGTAGGAAGGCTCTGCAGGAGGATCTGGATAGGCTGGACTGATGGGCTGAGGTCAACTGCATGAAGTTCAACAAGGCCAAGTGCCGGGTCCTGCACCTGGGGTGCAATAACTCCAAGCAGAGCTACAGGCTGGGAGAGGAATGGTTGGAGAGCTGCCTGGCAGAGAAGGACGTGGGAGTGATGGTGGATAGTTGACTGAATATGAGCCAGCAGTGTGCTCAGGTGGCCAAGAAAGCCAACAGCATCCTGGCTTGTATAAGAAGCAGTGTGGCCAGCAGGTCTAGGGAAGCAATTATCCCCCTGTACTCAGCTCTGGTGAGGCTGCACCTCGAGTACTGTGTTCAGTTTTGGGCCCCTTGCTACAAGAAGGACATGGAGGTGCTCGAGCGAGTCCAGAGAAGGGCAACGAAGCTGGCGAGGGGTCTGGAGAAAAAGTCCTACGAGGAGCGGCTGAGGGAGCTGGGCTTGTTCAGCTTGGAGAAAAGGAGGCTCGGGGGTAACCTTATCGCTCTCTATACGTACCTCAAGGGAGGCTGTAGCGAGGTGGGGGTTGGTCTGTTCTCCCACGTGCCTGGTGACAGGATGAGGGGGAATGGGCTAAAGTTGCTCCAGGGGAGTTTTAGGTTGGATGTTAGGAAGAACTTCTTTACTGAGAGGGTTGTTAGGCATTGGAATGGGCTGCCCAGGGAAGTGGTGAAGTCACCATCCCTGGAGGTCTTTAAAAGATGTTTAGATGTTGAACTTAGTGATATGGTTTAGTGGAGGACTTGTTAGAGTTAGGTCAGAGGTTGGATTCGATGATCTTGAGGTCTCTTCCAGCCTTGAAATTCCACGATTCTGTGATTCTGTGATATATCCACATCTGCAAACAGTTCTGGACCCTGTCAGTTCTTTCAGCATCACCTTCATCATTTTGATTTGTAATCCAAATTTTATTATTTCTTTTTTCCTTTCCTCTCACCACCTGCCAAAACAGATGGAGAGAAAGAGAATCAATGCTTTTCCTAATTGAGGAACCTGAACTTGTCAAAAGTAATATCCTCTCTGTCTTTATGATATGTGATTAGTTTATAAGCTTTTTCCAATAATGAAAAGTGCAATAACAGAAACTAGCAAGACATGAAACTGATCACTACACACAGAACAGTGTAGGTCTGAGATTCTTTGGACAAGCCAACTTCTCTGTCCCTCTGTAGTGAGTATTACTTGCTTAGGTAGCCATGGAGCAACACACCATAAGATGGGTGGCAGTGGTCGTTCTGCTCTTCACTACCAAATACCCTGGAAGGCTCTGGAGAGACCTCACTGCGGTCTTCTAGTACTTGAAGAGAGTGTATAAACAGAAGGGGGAATGCCTGTTTATATGTGTTGGTAGTGATAGGACAAGAGGGAATACTCTTAGTTTACTAGGATAGAGGAGATGTAGGTTGGAAATTAGGAGAACGTTTTTCACTCAGAGGATGGTGAGGGACTGGAACAGGTTGCCCAGGGAGGTTGTGGATGCCCCATCACTGGAAGCATTCAAGGCCAGGCTTGCTGTGACTGTGGGCAGCCTGCTTTAGTGGTTGGAAACCCTGCCCAGAGCAGGGGGGCTGAAACTAGATGATCCTTAAGGTCCTTTTCAACCCAGGTTCTATGAAATATAATATCAAGAATCACGGAATCACAGAATCATAGAATGGTTTAGGTTGGAAGGCATCCTAAAGTTCATCTAGTTCCAAACCTACTGTTGTGGTCAGGAACACCTCCCACTAAATCAGGTTGTTCAAAGCCCCATTCAACCTGGCCTTGAACACTTCCAGGGATGGAAGCTTCTCTGGGCAACCTGTTCCAGTCCCTCACAATCATCATGGTAAAGAATTTCTTCCTTATATCTAGTCTAAATCTATCCTCTTTTAGTTTAAAGCCATTGTCCCTTGTCATATCAGTACACTCCCTGACAAAGTGTCCTTCCCCAGCTTTCCCCCTTTAGGTACTGGAAGGCTGCAATAAGGTCTACCCAAAGCCTTCTCTTCTCCAGGTTGAACAAGCTCAACTTCCTCAGCCTGTCTTAGTAGGAGACATGCTCCCATCCTCCAATAATTTTTGTGGTCCTCCTCTGGACTTGTTCTAATACATCCATGTCTTTCTTGTGCTGGGAACACCAGAGATGAATACATTGCTGCAGGTGGGGTACCAAGAGAGCAAAGGAGAATCACCTCCCTCAGCCTGCTGGCCATGCTTGTTTGGATGCAGCCCAGGATACAGTTGGCTTTCTGGGCTGCAAGCACACATTGCTGGTTCATGTTGAGATTCTCATCAACCAACACCCCAGGGCCTTCTCATCAGGGCTGCTCTTAATCCATTCTCCACCCACTCTGTATTTGTGCTTGGGATCGCCCTGGCCCAGGTACAGGTCCTTGCACTTGGCCTTGTTGTACTTCATGAAGTTCATCCAGGCCCACCTCTCAAGCTTATCTGGGTCCCTCTGGATGGCATCCCTTCCCTCCAGCATGTCGACTGCACCACACAGCTCGGTGTCATTGGCAAACTTGCTGAGGGTGCACAAATACCTTAAGAAGAACAAGTACACTTTTATATTCATTGCTTCTGGGAACCACATTCTTCGAACACTGACATCCCTCACCTTGGCAATTGCCTCATTAATTTCAACTAGGAGTTGGTATTACAGGTATTATTTGTCCTTGCAGATTTAACTGCTGAGTAAAGAATTACATATATATGGACTAATGATGTGTTGAGACCACTACTTACTGACAGCAAACATTACATCCTTCAGTAAGATGGGGTTCACAGGTCCCTGCATCTATAACCACATCTCTATTATCTGTGCTCTGTAATCTGATCAATGGTCTGTTACCCCCATATTTTAGCCATCAACACTGTGATTTTTAATTAAAGTTAGCCATTTGTGTGAAATGATTACTCTGTTCATTATCTTGACAATTTCATTATTGTATCAGGTAAAATAAAACATTTATAGCAAGGGAGAAATATATGAGGTATTGTAAGGTTCAAGGAGGTTCATCACGATAGTTGGCTAAGGCTGTTATAATTAACATCAATAGAACAGGTCACAGTTCCTGGTATGCCACATGTCAGTTATCTCCTTTTAAATGAATTATACATGTATTCATTAAAATTCCCCAAGTACTATGAGAATATGAACATTATAAGAATTGCTACCCTGCTTGTGCATTCACAGTCATGATTTGCATGTGCAGTGGAGGCTAGAAGGATTTAACTATGCAAGACTTTGCTTGCATGATAATGCTTTTAGGAGCTTTGTTGAGTGTTCCACATTCCATATGCATAAGTTGTTTGTGTGACTTCAACCTTACATCAGCTGAGAATTCTGGAATCCAGCTTTGCTTTTTATTTTTTGGAGGTGTTCTTCTATGTAGTTCTACATGAATCTCTGGGAGACAAGGAGTGCATGCCTTGAGAAGTAACCAAGAATTTACTCATGTTTGGATCTGGGAGCTTGTATAGGAGGATAAAAAAGAGGGAAGCACATCATAAACATGTAGATGACCATGTTGATTAAAAGTTACCTATATGCTAACTTGTCTGATACAGGAAAGAAAGTTGTTATTACCACCCTTTAAATGAGAATGACTGCTGTTGTCCTTATGCTGATCTGTAAACAACACCTTAGATTGCAAAGTCAGTCTCATAGGTATCGAGTATACAGAGACATTGATGACATGGCCTCTCTGTCACCTTAGAATGCCTTGAGACTGTTTCTGCTGTGTGTGTTGCTCTGACACTCAATTTTAAGATATTTTGACTACTGACAAAAACCATGCATTGGAGTTCAGTTGTCATTTTTCCTTCAGATGAGAGGCAAGAGAAAGGACAGGAACTAGAGACAGAAGGGAAAGCATGTTTAAGAGTTTGGGCTCGGTTTCTGAGCACCAGGGAAATGATGTTGTTTCTACTGAAGTGTTCACCTTTGTTGTTCTGGAGGACATAGTAATAATTATCTCAGCACTGTATATTATTTTTCTTTGTAGTTATTAATAAGCTTGTAGAGACTATTTGTTTGTTTGTTTATCTTTCCCCACAAGGAGAAGTTTCAAAACATTTCAGTGAGAAAGTTTTGCAGCAATGATGTTAAGAAGAGGTACATCTGTATTCCAGCTCATAGTTTCCTCCAGCCTATTTACATTTCACAGATGTCCATCATCTTCACACTGAGTTTGTTCCTTCTCCAGCTCTTGTGATACAAAGTCCAGTTATAGCTTTTTATTTTCAGGAATTCAAACACCTCAAATATCTGACTTTCTGAGTAAGTACTCAAGTTACATGCTAGATGCATAAAAGAAACTTAATGGCATCCAGTGGGCTAACAAAGTGTTATATTATCAGCATTAAACAACAGTTATTGGTTCAGAGCTTATTCTAGATTTTGCAGACATTTATATGTTTATACCCAGACTCTAAATCAAAACTGTTTACTTAGAAAACTGATGTTCGCATGTTCACACAGAGACATTTATCTGCAAGGAACCATTTCAAGGCTCTAGGGAATTAGGTGATTCTAGATTGTATACAGGGGAGCTCTTCCCATTTGCCATACAGTTTGTTGATGTTCCAACAGGCTTCCCAAATAGCAGGATTCCAGGATGAAGTGACTGAAGTGACAAGTTCCCAAGTAAATTATGAATTGACTAGAGTTTAGGAACTACAAGAACTTCAATAACCTTTTTATTTATTATTATTATTATTTTTTAATACTATTCTCCATGTTTTTGAGTTCTCCATAGTAGCCTTTTTCACATCTCCATTTCAAAATCATCTGTCTAAACTCCTGAAAACTGTGATGCTGGTCCTATGTGCTTCAGATTCAGATTGTAATGATCTCACTGTTGTCATGTGTTGTATGCACTACCCATGAGTCCTTGCTTAAATTTTAATTTGCTTTCATACCTACAGTTTTTGACTGGCATTTGAGATTCCCTGTACTTGTGCCAGTGTGCCTGTGATTGCCATTTATCTCAAATAAGTCTGCCTCTCCTTTGTTGGAGTGGTATTGTTTAGATACCCTGTAGCATCACAAATATTAGTAAGTGTTTATGCTTATGATATTGAAATAAATCCTCTTTGTCTATAAGTCAAAGCCTATGGCAGATTCAAGCTGTTCTGGAGTAGATGGACCTAAGTGTGACAGTGTCAGTCACAACAGATGGCTCTAGAAACCTATGTTTTGACTACTGCACAGAGTTTTAAGTTTCTTAAATTCAGACTAATGTCACCTCCTGTTTCTGCCTTTAGGTTTCCACCCATTTCTACATTATTAGAGGATAGATTTAGGGTATTAAAGCACAGCTGATGACTTAAACTCTCATTTCTTGCCTCTGACCATAATCATTTTTTGCCGTCCCTGGCTATTTGTTCTTCTCACACTATCTCAATTCCTACTTTATTCCAAGTTGGAAGAACTGTTTGTATACTATGGAAAAGTGGTAGAAAACCTAATTTTCTTTTTTTTTGGTCCTTTTATTAAAAAAAAAAAATCTGGGTAAATTAGTTTTTTTATTATTATTTTCTTTCTTTCTTTTTTTTTTTTTTTTTTTTTCTTTTTTTCACTGTGTTTACTAGTTAAATTTGACATGACAGCATTTTCGGTATTGCTTTTTCATAAAAAATAACAACAGTTTAACACTGTATAAGAATATATAAGCAAGAAAACCATAGAAAATTACAAAGTACAATGTCATCAGACATCTTCCACATAGGTTATTCTCTGTGTTTTTTTTGCAGAGGTAACAAGATGTATACAATGCATAAGGTATAAAATGCACAATCCAATGCTACCCTGGTGCTGCACTGAAAACATGTAGATATACAGATACAGGATGTAACAATAAAAATAAATAATAAAAAACAAATACAAACACATATAACATAAAATAAAGAAATAATAAAAAAGAAAAAAAGCCTTCCTGCCACCAGAAAATGCTTTTGTCAACAGGGGGAAGCTTTTACCAAATGTAGCAGCAACACTAGGAATGCTATTTGGTTTTAGAAAATCTTGCAAAATAAGGTTTTTACATCATGAAAACAAGTAGGTTTTCATGAAGAACACATGTCATTGAGATTATGTCAATAAGAATAAAAACAATTCATGATGGAAAATTATTTGCCAGAGGAGAATTAGAATGTGAAGCTCTCTACTCCATGTCTGTGGAATAGAGACTCATCATTTGTAATGATCAGAGGGAAAATATTATAATAGCTTAACAACATTACAGAAATGTAAATGGAAATGGAAAGCAAAACAAAATAAAACAAAGCACCACAGACAGCAAAGAAAAACAAACCGAAGTAAAAACAACTGTGGCCTTACTCTCAGAAGCTTCTAAATATCATTTACTTCTTAGAATCACTGAAAAAAAAAAGCAAAGAAATAACAGAAAACTGGTTAGTAGGAAATTATTTATCAGTTAGTTAACGTTCTTATTTTTCTATAACTAAAACATTCTATAACTAGCTATATATAAATAACTATATTCATTTCAATGTCTAAAACATTCAGAAGAAAAACACAAACATAAACAAATATATATTAAAACCTGATAAGCCCCCTGCTTCTATTCTTAAAACTCCCCAGTGTTAAGTAGCTCTCAGAAGAAGAAAAAAACCACCACCAACAAAAAAAAAAACACTAATAAGAAACATTATGGTCTTTGCAGAAGAGGTGATGAGATGAAAAAAAAATACAAGAAAAAAAAAAAAAGGAAAAAAAACACATGGAGCCTAATCCCTACTGTCCTTTTCTCTTGTCTAGATTGCTGTTACTTTCTAAGGACTCTAACAGAATACTGAAATCACTTAGAATTGCATCTATAGGAACCAAGAAAAATTAAATTTCTTGAGCCTCTCTGAACACTGAAGCTACATTCTTCCTCTCAAAAGAAACTGTTAAAGAGGGAAATGTAGATGGGGAAGAATCAATATCAGAATGCTACCCAACAACAATGCAGCTGAAGACTCTCACATAGTTCAATGCATGGCTGTGATTTGTGGCTGCTGTATTTTCTCATTTTTCCACAAAGGCTGTATAAGGTGAGCCATTATTCTGTTCCTCATGACTGCCCTGCTGCATAGCCACAGGCTGGAAGAATTTAGGAAGTTTCACCGTTATGGATTATCTCAAGTTCTTTCAACAAGACAGAAACTAGTAGGTCTTTGGAGGATTGCTACTGAGTCTATAAACATTGAAGGATAGAAACTACCAGGTTAGTGAAACAGACCATGAAGCTGTTATAAAATATAGAAGAGAATTCAGCTTTCAGGTTTACTGAATGCATTCTCCACATATTCCTGATCCCACCATTAAAGAAATCAACCAACAAACCAAGAAACTATCCCCTCCCCCCCCTTACCTCCAAAACAACAACAACAACAACACTGAAACTGCTGTAAAGTAGAACTGTTGTATTTAATTTTTAAATTTATCTGGACACTTTGTAATGTTAAATAGGCTCCATCATAAAGCTATCTAATCTAAACTATTAAGCTGGTATTTTTTTACACTCCTTAATGAGGCAAAGAATGAATTAAAATGAAGTCTATGCAGTACTTACTCACTGACCTTCGTTCCTTATCAACCTTTTTTCAGCCTTGAGAAAATTTTGTGCATCTGGTCATTCATGTTCCATTTTTTAGAACATTTAACTTGCAAGGTAAAACATGGAATTAATATACTTCTTTTGTATCTTAGTGTGATAAGACATTAACAGTTAAAGGCTATTTTTTCATGTTAATAGAGTTTTGTGTTGTTGATGACTCATCTTTGAATAAATATATATATTAATATATATATAATTGCACGTAGGCTGGAGGTCTTGTTGAATTATACAAACATGGATGTACAACACAGATCAAATAAACATTTCCTCAGGAAGAACAGGCCTCAAAAGCAGAAGGTTTTTGTTTTGTTCTGTTGATTTTTAAGACAACACAGAAATAATGAACAAATGAGGAGAAGCCACATTGTAGCCATTAAGAGTTATCTATTGATAATGTTGTCTGCTATAGAAATGTTGGTGTATTTGATGGGAAAAAATTGATGGAAATATACTGAGATGTAATTGTGACATGGATCTCCTATTCACCTTAATGGATTAGGTAGAAGTTTTGTGGACTGCACTTCTAAGTTTCAGATAGTTTCTTTAATGGAAACTTTAAGCGCACTTATAGCTTCTAAACTACACTTTATTTTTATTTTTATTTTTTATTTATTTATTTATTTATTTATTTATTTATTTTTTTGGATGAGGTTTCTGGCTACTTGAGTCAGCTGGAATGTTTGTGTACATGTCTACTGGAAAATGTGTAGAATTCTAGAAGAAAATGACTATATGGCATATATGGCAGCCAAAGTGAGGTTTTAGAAACTGCCTATTATATTTATTAAATGGAAAGACAAAATTTCATGGTAACTAGAGTTATTCCAAATAACTAAATTGTATTCCAAATATACATTTGGAATAACAACGGGTCTTACAGTTTTGAATGTACTTGTACAGTAATAGAACAGAATTCAATTAAAATAATTGAGTTGAATTATTGTGAAAGAACTCAGTTTCTTGGGATTAAAAGTGTAGATAACAAATGTAGGTAATGATAAATTCAAATTATCTATATTATATACATGTATGTTATATATATACAAATACACCTGCATAAATATTAACTTACAAATGTTTAATAAACTACCTAGTATGTATGGAGATCATACTGCCATTAGAATTGTTTGCTTTTGCTAGCAGGTTGGAGTTACTTTGTAATGTTTAGAAACACTGACTATATTTTTAATCTGAGAGGAAAACATGCAATGTCAAGTTTCATGTTGGAGTTATATAAAATAGTTAGCCCAATAGAAGAAAAGCAAGGAGAAATATGCTAACATAGTCACAACTCTTATAAATAACACCTCACATATTTCAGAATTGTAAATGGTCAAAGCATGTCCTCAAGTTTTAGTTAAAAACAGGCACTTCTCTCATCTCTATATAAAACAGCATCATGCTGGGGCAAAGCACTTCCTAAATAGTGGATTATTCTGATTCTGATTAGACTAATTTCAATTTTTTTTCATTCCAAGTATCAGATATAACCCTACTGAGTTTATAAGAGTGACATGATTTTAACCTGAATAACACTTGTACAAATATAAATCAGATAATTATCACATTTGATAAAGACTTCTATTTTGCATAGAAATCGTTCAAACGAGTAAGCAAGGAGTATGACCTCTTAAGACAGTATTGAAAAAAAGTTATTTTTTCTTATCTTGTATGAATAAATCAGAAACAGGCACACCTGTGTGGCTCTGTATATAGGGAGACAAATGCCCTTGTGAAAAGGCATAGGTGCTCACAGATGGGATCCACATCAGCAGTTCTCTGGGGTTAGTGAAGGCAAAGGGAAGCTGAAGAAGCTCAGTCTAAGGATTTGGCAGTGTTTGCCTTTGTGAAAATGGGATTTAAATTTGTTATCAAAATGATACTACTTTTTTTTTTTTTTTTTTTTTTTCCTGTGTTTATGACAGACTGACAGACCACTTAGAGTGGAATTAATCTCCTACCATTTTAGCTATGGAGAAGACAGATGTTCGGGCTAGGTGCTCTTTTTGGCTGTGACTCTCACAAAATGGGGGACAATTTTCCTCTGAATTTATCTCTGTCCATTAAGGAACTCCATTAGGTTAAATATCTTGCCAGTGAAAATTCAGAAAGGTGAGTATTTTTTTCTTATTGTAAAGAAGCAGTC
>NC_139042.1:188255435-188292935 GCF_965140915.1 Aythya marila
ATTGGTTTTAGCATTAGTTTAGCTTTGTGCCATTGTATAGTGCAATATCTCATGCTAGCTTATAGATTGTAGTAAGAAAATGTCATATTTTGTAGTAAGAAAATGTCATATAAATTGTAGTAAGAAAAAGTCTCTGTTGAGACTTTTTATGACATTAGATTGAAAAATATGGTGTAGAATAAAATATGCACAAGTTACTACTGGTGGCCCCAGACGGTATGCACAAATTGTGATGGCCAATTGCTTTTAGGCAGAGTTTGTAAGTCAGGTGAAACATGCTAGTGATAAGAAGCAGAACAGAAAGAAAAACAAGTATAATGCAGAACTGAGAATGAATGAACAAGGAACAAGGAAACAGGCCATTAGAAAATGAATAAGAATACCTCAAAATGGATTCATAACAGAAGCAGTTCTCCCATGAACATCATGTTATCCCTGATGAAGGCCTCCAACCTCTAAGAAATCTCCCCTGGAGTGACCCTGGGACACAGCTGATCACTGGGAGTGGGAGCACAACACCACTGACAAACTGAGATTACAAAGTTTGTGAACAACATGTTAACATAATTTAATATAAATAAAATAATTTATAATTATTTTCCTCTGGGTTGTCTTCTATAATAATTAATACAATAGTCCAATTAATTTGGACTATAATTATTGATATAATTGTAACTTAAGTAATAATAACTTATATGTTATTATTTCAGATTGGGCAACATGAATCAGACTAAGTAAACTCTTAGATCAACAGATACAACATATTCCCTTTGTTTCATAGCAAAATGTTTTGAGTGTAATGCTTCAGTGTCTTTAAGATATAGAGTAATTCATTGTAATGTAACACAAATGATAGAGGGTATACTTAGACTTAATTTACACTGTAAAGAGTTTTAATTTAAAGTACTTTAAAAGTTTTTTAATACTTTAAAAATCTTTTTACTTAAAATACTTTAAAAGTTTTATACTTGTAAAGAGTTTGTGCATGATTGAATATGGATTAATCAAATTGCACATCTATACCATTTTTTGTTAAAATTACTCATATAACTTTTTTAGAAAAATAGAATTATAATAGCTGATAAACCTTCTAAAGAAATTTTTTAAGATCATTCATAAATTTAACAACATAACAGCTAATAGGTTGGCAAAGGTTTGAATTGCTTAGCTTCCTTAATATAAGGGAAAATATTTCTTCAGTGACTCTCTGTGGGTTGATATATCATAGTCTTAGCACCAAATGATGTCATAGTATATTTACAATGGTATATATATAGTAAAATACTATAAAGTATTTAAATAGGAATAATGTAGGTTAGACAAAGGAATAGTGTTTATATAATCAATTGTATTGATATATTTAACATTCCACTGAATGTTGGAATGTTAAATATATCAATACAATATATATATATATATATAATATATAATATATATGTCTATAATATATATCTATCTATATATAATATAGTACATATCAATACAATTTAGACTGATACTGTTTTTTATCAAGTTTTTTAGAACCACTTTAACCACAGCACCTATGAACAAAGAAAGGCATTTTCACTTCTGTTGAAATACTTAATTTTAATGCACAGTCAAAACAGACAAATATTAGATTTCAGAAATCCTATACAAGCACTCTTTTGAAAAAAAAATAATCATTATTTCAATAATGTCTGTAGTCTAATAATACTGAACTTATGAAACTGAGTATTAGATCTATGTGTCCTTTCACAGTGGTAACTGTCTCACATGGCCATGTAATGTGTTTAGATAAACAGTAATGAAAAACTAAGCAAACAATCTAAAACTATGTCTATTCTGTATAGAATTATTTTCTATTATATATATTATATATATATTTCTATAATACATTATTCTGTATACAATTAAATTCTCAGATTTAATTTTGTAAACTGAGTGACAAAGTGTTTTTAAAGTTTTTATTGTCTGTAGTATTTGTACATGAAGGACACTTTCACTGGTGTAACAGGCATAGGAAGCCTGTTTGCATGCATGCAAAATTAATTCACATAGAATTAACAGAATATAAATTACTAATTGTAAATAATCATTTACAAAATGAAATTTGAGTCAATACTTACTTTTCATATTTACCCAGAAGTGTTAGTCTTGTATATGTCCAGCAAAACTTCAGTTCCATAGCTAACTCCGTTGTGAAAACATTCCAAAGAATTAGAATTGGAAAATGTCATCTTAAACTGAAAATACTCTGTACAGAACCAGTCAAGAATAAAGAAAAACAAAAGACCATAAAAAACATGTTATTTCCAAAGAGCTTTAGAAGACAACAGATTTAAAATTCATAGTAAGGGTTTAAATCCAAAATGGTCATACAAAATATACGAGCTCAATTGCCGTCAGGAATTTTTAGTGATCATCATTTCAAACCTACTAATTTTGTAGACTAAGTAAATTAATTCTTTATACTAAATGTAGGAAAGAAAAAGGAAAAGGAACCGCAAAAATGAAAATATTCATATCCAAGTCCTCTTGAGCTTAAGTCCTTCTGGGCTTAGAAATCAATATTAAGAAGTGATTAAAGGAATTTAAAAAAAAAAGAAAAAAAAAAGTTATTTAAAAGAATTTGCATTTTTCCTACATCTTCTTATATGACAATTTGTTATTTTACCTCATATAATTCTATATGATAATGTGCTATCAGATAACTTCAGGTATGACCTAAACTAGCATTTTTTATAACATATGCGTAAGATTGCGTAAAAACCTGTTATTATAAAGTTGCTATTATAAAGCCCAAAATTCAAGAAATCAGATGATCTCAAATCCAAATAGATGGAACCTATACAAGGGAGTATTTAGGGGTTTATTACCATTGTTGCTGTTGTTTTACTAATTTTTCCATTTGTTTCAGTAGAAAGTGAGCAGTCTTTGGAGGTATTAGAGGTAGGAGATGACAAAAGCTTAACTAATGACCTGACTTAAGTTTTCTGCAGTGTCCGAACAGACATAGTTGTCTAAAGCTTTCAAAAGAGTCTAGGAATCAGTTTTCTTTGGCCGATTATGTGAAAATATGTGGTGGCCTAGTTCAGAATGTGTTAACAATATATTGCTTTTGTGTCACAGTGTTAGAGCAATCTACCAGGAAATGAGGTTCAGGAGTTTGAAATTCTCCTTAATCAGGTACAGCTTGAACAGAAATCTACCACTTTAAAGAAGGCAGTAGTCACTGAGCCATTGGTATGGATAGATGCTCACTGCACATCCTGCAGTAACTCCTGTGCAATGAGAGTCCTGGGACCTGAAGGAAAAAGGGAACATAAACTTTGACATGGAGAAGGCAGAGGTTCCAAATATAGTTCCTATATTTGGGCATGTTCTCTAGAATAGATATTACATTGGAGTAGGTATAAGAAAATGAGAAAAGGAGGGAGGGAGACAGCTCTCAATGATAGGAAGCAAAATCTTAAGTCTACATAAGACAGATGAATTTGCCATGCAACACAATAGTCAGGTTTCCTTTTACATGGCCTTTTTCTGGCTCTATGACTCCTGCCTTCCTGTCTGCACAAAGATCCTACTTGAGAAAGCACTAAAGTATTACTGGGGTACATTTCCAGTACATGGAAGAAATAAGTTCCACTCAAATGAGAAATGAGCTTCAAATCCACTCAGGAGCTCTCGGAGACTAGGTTGGTGCATGTCATGAGTGCATGCTTTAATTGCCTAAGTTTCACATTGAAAGTGGAACCTGACTTCATGTGTTAGGGGACCTGTCAGGCAGCAGGGATGACCCTAGAGAACTAGATACCTAGACAGTGAAGAAATGGTAGAAAATAGATAATTATGTCTACCACAAAATATCAAAATATGACTTCTGGCATTTCTATGAAAAGTCCAGGGGCTTTACCCTGAGCTGAAAGGTTTAAGACTGTCCTGGGCTCTCCCTGCCTGGATTTCATGCCTGACTTGGGGTCAAGTGCTTGCTGCCTCCCCTTCCTGACCTGAACTCTGTCTGTGCCTTCATGGGAAGGGTCTGGCAAAGCCAGGGAGTCACTGCCCCAAAAAAAAGAACTTCTGCCAGGGAGGTCTGAGACTAGGAGCAACCACAGTGCAGTAGGCTGGTGCAAGAAAATGTATAAAATAAAATCTACTGGTTGTAAGACTGAGCAGGAAGAAAACATCATCTTCTTCCTACCAATGAACAGAAGGAAGAAATCCTCACCGTCATATTTCTTGTGGTAAAGACTTTGGGATGGAAGACACCTCACTGAAACCCTCTCAAACTGTTGCTGATGAAAACTAAATTTTTGTGAAATTTCTTTCAGATTTTTTTTTTTTATATGTATATATAGAAATATGTAGTGACATATTATATGTATATATAGAAATATGTAGTGACATTAAAACATTTGGGCCTTATTTTTAGGCATAGTATTTTTTGTTGTTGTTGTTTTTTCTTTAGTATTTATTTATTTAATTTTTAAAATAACCAGAAAGTATTGCAAATAAAATGCCCACTGTTATGTATAATGTCCTGCAGATATTTTTTAATACTTTTGGACTTCTATTGGTTTGGGAAATTTATGTTTAACAGTTCTCTCCAGAAAAGTCCAGGCAACTCCCATGCAGTAGTATACCACATATGCACTTAACAATAAAACTTTAACCTTATTCAGACTCAAAAATCTAATTTCAACAGAAATTTCATATACATATGTCCACAAGAAAAAATCAGCAAAGAAGAAAATAATGTTCGGTTTTGCAAAATATATGAAACACCTAAGAACACTGGGATGATATTTTTGAAAAGGTACTATTTCCTGTATTTCTGTTTTTACTCAAGTCAAGGAAATTACCCCTTTTCAAAAGACCAAGAAAGCCTGATTCTAATTATATGCATAGCACAAGCTGCATTTTATAAACACAGTTCTACCATATATGTGCTGCAATAGTTTTTGAAACCACCTTTATATCTCTGAATGGTATCACTAATATCAGTGCCTGGCACAGCATACATACTTATCTTTATTGACTTGTTCCTAATATTTGTCACACAACATTTATCCAATTATACAGAACAGGAATATATTTTATAATTGTTTCAGTTTAACTCCTTAAAAAAAAAAAAAAAAATTGTATTCTTGTTCAAAGTTCATTGTTCACACACTGTTTGCGAGTTAAAGCCTATATCCTCTTTCCTTACCTATTGCCGTTAGGGCACTGAACATTCAGAAGTATCTAAAGTTCATAAGTACACAACCAAATTTGCATTATTAACACTCCCTATTTGCTTCAGTTTCTAAATCTGAGTAGTCTTGAAACTTGTCTCATCTCATAAGAGCTGAGAAGCTTCATATCTGTATTATCTATAAATCCTATCAAGATTCACAAACTATGCATTCCTTCATCTAATTCCCCAGGGAGACCCTATGCATCTGATCATACGTACCAGATGGCTTTGTCTTTATGGAACAAAGCAACTGCAATGGCTTTTGGTAAAACGCAGATGAGAAAAAATTAAAACTGCATTCTTCCCTCTGCATAATAGGCTACAAGAATTCTTAACACAGTGTAGAAAAACTGGGTCCAATGCCCTTCACAGCCACTCTTCTGTCTTCTGTCTCTTAACCATCAAGGTATAGACTGATCTCCAAATAAGCTGTTACAGTGTGGAAAAAATTTAAGTATCACTGCCAATAAAAGAGACAAAATGAACATAAATTTGGAGTTAATATAAGACACACACCTGGAATGCAGGAGAATTCATTCTTTTCTTGCTTGAAGAATTATCACTATTAAGGAGAGAGTCTGCAGAACACATACCTTAAAGAAGCCATGCTTCATTGTGGTGACTCCTGAAACAACACCAGAGCTGCTCATCAGTTCCTTCTCTCTTATTTCATGTTTCTGTGGTTCCTGTCTGAATTTCTTCAAGTGAGTGATACTCTGCTACTTATTAGCAGTAAGTATTACCTCCTTCTAAAGCAATCTAGAGGAAGCTGTATTGTCACATACATCCATTATGAATCTTTCCATTACTAACATACTTTTGAAATAAATAGGAATTTAGGAGTCAAAATACAAGTGAGAATCTAAATGTACCTGTCGGTTTTGGAAACATCTGCAAAGCTATACATGCAATGAAACATACACAAAGGCTCTGCAGCTATAAATTCTTAAGAGAATTCATGTTATTCAGACAACCATACAATACCCTGAAGTGTGACATTTAAAAGTCTTAGTGGCTAGAATAGGGAGCCACTTTATTCTGTATTAGTTAATCAGAAGAAAATGAAGAAAGGAAGAAGTCATAGGTATTCTAAATCAGCTAGGTATGAAAAATCTTCATCAGATTTTTTTTTTTTTTTTGAGAATTTATTTTCAGATGATTTAAATAGTTAAAAGCAGGTTAAAAATGCAGAATTATAGTAAAATCCATTTGTCCTGTATTTCCATTACAAAAAGATTAAAGCCCCCTTGTTTCTTACTAGTTATTAAATGAAGTTAAACTCTTGTCACCGTCTTCTCCAATCTAAGCAAAATCTTTGAACCTTAATCTCAGTTTATAAGTAAGAACCCAACATTTCAGTGAATGAAACATCTGTTTACCTTCTATTACATACCATCATGCTAGCTCCAGCTCCAATTATGTCCCACATTGCACAAACTCAGATTTTCATAAATCTAAATGTTAGTTCTATTTCACACCTAAGATGCACTGCCTAATTCCTCTCCACTTCCTGTTTTCAGCTGGAGGGTGTGTCCTAGCAGTAACCCTGGTGCTATGTAGCATGATACAGTACCCTGCAGGAGCAGCGCTGTGGGATGAAAGTCTGCTCATAGTCTGTCATGGGTCAGTGAAGCAGGTCAAAAGAGTGCCTTACAGACAGACCAAGGGTTCCCCATGGCTTGCATGTTGTGCAGGAGAAATGCCCCTCTCATGCTTTTCATTTGAATGTAAAATGTAAGCAAGATCAAGAGGTATGAGCAAATTAACAATTCTTATGACAGAGTATTCATTATCCTGGTGGTAGCAGATCTTCACGATTGCTACAAACCAGACAGAACAGTGCTTAGATAACAATCCCTAATACATTTTCTGAACGTGTCTTTAGCTACAAGAAATAAAGGGGCACTAGTACCAGTTTCCAAATGTTTTTTCTGTGGCTCTTTTGCATAGACCTTGATTTGGTAGTGTAGGCATGCTCTCAGATCACTTACAGAGCTAAACCTTACTTGTAAGGAAATACAATGCCTGAAAGCCTTGCTTGAAGTTCAGTAGGTGTCAATTAGCACTCCCTGTGTAATAGTAGCCACAAGTCTTTGCAACTCTTCACACGTTTGCTGGTAGAAATGTAAAACCCTGTGGAGTTTATTGGCAGCTCAGCAGAGATTTGGAGGAGCTGAAGTGAGGTATTGGAATATAGATTTATAAACAGAGTAAGACATATGGTGAATTTATGTCAGCTGATGTCTGCTAAATATGAGGTAATATAAGATACTTTGGAAAAGAAGCTTCTGCACTTTACTACAGGGTAAGAGCAAGCATGTTGGCAATTACTGAAACCAGAAAGTCACACAAGAAATCCCTCAGCAAAGATCTTAAATCCATCTTAAATTCCAGATACATACTCCTTGGTCTCTCTTCTTTTTATTTAAATGTGAATATTTCAGACAGTTATTAAACAAGCAGCATGTTTCAGCAAGTCTTGTAGGAATTGCATGAAGGGTGAAGTTAGAATGATTAACAGTATTCCCTCCATTGTATCAGTAAAGCAGGTCTTGATATGAAGACTGTAGGAAAACAAGAACTTAAAGTCAACTACTGTTGATTTCAGTGTGAACTGCTGAGCCCCCTGCTGCTCTATTTCAGTGGGAGACAGCGTGGGATAACTGCATGAGATATGAATGCTCTGTCAGCTTCCCAAATGGGTGACTTGTAAGAATAGAGTCAAATCATTTCTTTGAGCTCTTGCAACAGTGTATCTCTCTCTCTCTCTCTCTCTCTTTTTTTTTTTTTTTTTTGTTACTTTTCTTTTAGTTTGCCAATATTTTCCTCTTATTTTTCTAATTAAATTGGCTGTGGTTTAAGAGAAAAACATCCCAGTCCATATGTCACTGTGTTTATTGCAGGCAAATGCAGTAAAAATACACCAATTTCTTCTATGCTTTTTTTTTTTTTTTTTTTTTTTTTTTTTTTTTTCCCCAGTAGATTGTAATACAGTTGTGTTTATTATTTATGTGATTAAAACAAAATACATTTTTGTTTTGTTTTGTTTTGTTTTACCGCAAAATAAAACCCAATCTCTTAAATATATTATAAGACTTCCTATGCAAGTGAAAAGTATTTTATGTATCATTTCCAAGGCTCTTTCATCTTTCACAAATGAGCCCACACACCTGAAATTCATTCAGACAGTCAATGAACTGTGAATAGATAAATGTCTGCTTCACTTCTATTCCCCACTGCATTTCTGATTAGATATATTCTACTTTTCCAATAGATACAAGTTATCTAGGCTGAAATTAACTACTGATATTATATTTCTGCCATCACTTGGGTGATAGCGTGACATCTTAAAACTGTAGTGAAGGCTGGTTTTAGACTTCAACAGACAGTCTACTATGAAACAAGTCCTGAGAATGAGCCAAGAATATTTCTGTATTAATACCCTTACTCCAAAGCGATAACAAATTCCCATGGAATTGTAGAAAGAAAGACATGACAATTTCAAATCTTTCCTACTGGGAGCAGGTCATCACTAGATTTTAAATGCATTCACATCAAAGGAGAATTTATTTTTATACAAGTCAAAGTCTCTTACTCAGATATTTCCTCCCATGCATGAAAAAGGGGCCACCTCCTGTAATTCTAGAACCACATTGTTTAACATAATTTGTTTTCATGTATTTAAAATCTGATCAAGTTCCATGTGTTTTGTATCTGTCCTTCAGTGACTTTTCTACGTCTGAATTCCTAATAATGACACCTAAGAAAATTTAGCTACATGTACTTCTGCCTATGAATGTGCAAAAGACTACTTCCTTGATCTATGTTCTTTGGTTTATCTTTTCCTACTGCCTTAATTTAAGAGCATAAGAAAGGCCATAAATTACTGTCCTGGTCAGTAGTATGTCCCTGAAAATGGTCAACAAATCAAGTTTAGAGAAATAGAGAAACTCTAAAAGTTACCCCATATTTTCTTAAATAAATTCTGACAATCTAAAACAGAGTTTATGTTTTGTTTGTTTGTTTGTTGTTTCTTCATTATTCCTCGATTAGCATGTTTTCTATGAATTTATCAGCTTTCTTTTGAACTGATGAACTTTTGGGTTCATTATCATTCCACGGAACTGTTTTAGAAGCTTAATTGTGGGCAGCTTCCTGCTTCTCTTCACTGCCTATTTATTTAGATGTGGGGAAAAAGAGGGAATAACATATAAAGATGTCAAGATGTCAATTCACCATGGATTTTAGAAGGAGCTTTTCATTATTTTTTTTTTTTAATAGTTCCTAACATTTATTTATTTATTTATTTATTTTAACTTTTTTTGACACTGGCAGCTGTGTTCACATTTCATCATACTTCCACAGAGTTGCTGATAACTTATTGGGCTAGATGATTAATTTAAGGACTCTAAAATAATAGAAACAACTTGCAGATTTTATTTTGTCTGGCTAGAAATAAAAATATTACTTTTTTTTTTTTTTTTTTTTTTGGACAATATTAGCTAAATTGTTATTCTTTTAATATTACATGACTTTTTTTTTTTTTTTTTTTTTTTTTTTCCAGAGAATCTTGGATGTAAATCTCTCCTTAAGATATCTGTGTTTTTTATTTTGCTATGAGTGCTATAAATAACTCATTAAACTTCCAGATTATCTCATCTGTGACCAAAATAAAAGCAAGTGTTATAAATCAGCTAACAATTACCATGCAGAACTTTTGAGGTACAAGTAGTAATGATTCATATGTTATTTTATTCATTCTTGACCTGCAAATCTTTCTCTTTGTCTTTATGTCTTGAAATTGAGTCTGTCCTTGCATTCACAAGTTTCATTTCACACTTAACAACTCCCTGTGTTAATACTGTCTGTTCAACTGACTGCACATAGATAAATTTTACATTCTTAACTTCTATTTGAATATTCAGAGTAGAGAAGTAATTTAAAATTTATTGAAGAAGAATCTTGATGAGAGAAAATGAGCTTATATGCAACAACTGGACAGGCTCTGAAAGGAAGAAAGGAAACTAAACTGAAATTAGGTTCTTTGCTTCTGTTTTCTAACTAATCCATGTTATGTGGTAAGGTATTGTCCACATAGCTCCTCTCTTGAGTGTAATCCTTCATTAAACAGTTGGAATTTTGTCTGTTAAAACTGTCAGAAGATATCAGGAACAGGTACATGTAGTAATCATGTGGTTGTGTAGCAGCCTGGAAATTTTATTTTGATTAAGTATCACACTGCCTATGAGATGTGATTGTATTCTTGTTGAAATTAATGATGTCTCTTGTTGAAATTAATGTTTTCCTCTAAAGGTGCAGGATTTGATGTGTTTTGTTCTCATACAGTACCCATACAGATGAATCTTGTGTTAGAGTATATGCTAAAGAATTATTTCATCAACAGGTCATCTAAGGGATACATGTCCAAAAAGAATCTGACAATGTTTCATGGATCAATAATACTGTTTTGGAGGCATCTGTTATGATCTTGAAAACCTTTATTGGCGCAGCATGAAAGAATCTGTGAACAGTTAAGAGTGTATAAACTGCAACACTAATAGATCTAGACTCGCACAAACAAGTCTGTATTTCTAAAGAATACAGACTTGTAAAATAATATGCACACAACAATGACAAAATTTGAAATAACAATTTAATTCTTATGCCTGGCAAACAATTGTAAATGTGTATGGTGAAGGATTTGTTATTGTCATGAAGAGCAGTCTCACAACTCTTCTCAGTTTGACCTGCAGTCAGTTCTAAGGGACTGATCCCACATTCAATAGCGTGATATCTCTGTGGAATTGAAACACTCTTTTCTTAGTCCATTTGGCTATGAGTGATCCAAACAGTGAGAAAGCATGCATTAGGCTCTAAGTAGAACTGAGAAAGTGGAGTGGCTGATGTATCAGCAAGGGACCTATTATATGCTGATTCTGACCTTCAGACAGAAACATATTCCAGAATTACACGTTTATTTAACTCTTCTAAGTGTACTCTTTTTTTAATCTGATCAGAAACACAAGCTGTGTTGTCAAAAAAAGATTCTGTCCTTTTTGCTTGAAATATATCTTTTAGTTCTTGTGTCTAGAAGTCAAGAAAACACTAAATATAAAGTACAAAAGGTAAAAATCAGAATAGTTTCTGATAAGAAGTAAGCTGTTACAAAGATGGCAGTAAAATAATTTCTGTGTCTAGGAGAATTTATAAACAAGGGCCAAGTCCTGGAAGATTTAACTGAATATAGCTTTTTAAGACTTCTTAGAGCAATTTATTCTTCAATACATGTGAAAAAGGTGGGTCCATTAGCAATTATATAAATATGTACACATATTCATGAACTTTCACACACATACCTTTTTCACTTTAATATGCATATATTTTGAAATAATGGAACAGAAAAAGAAAGTCCCTCCAGCAGGACCAGGGAAGTGATTGTCCCATTGTACTCTGCTCTGGTGAGGCCACACCTTGAGTACTGTGTTCACTTTTGGGACCCTCACTACAGGAAGGACATCGAGGTGCTCTGGAGAGTCCAGAGAAGGGCAACGAAGCTGGTAAGGGGTCTGGAGAACAAGTCTTATGAGAAGCAGCTGAGGAAGCTGAGATTGTTTAGCCTGGAGAAGAGGAGGCTCAGGGGCAACCTCTATAGGTACCTTAGAGGAGGCTGTAGCGAGGTGGGGGTTGGTCTATTCTCCCACATGCCTGGTGATAGGACAAGGGGGAATGGGCTGAAGTTGCACCAGGGGAGTTTTAGCTTGGATATTAGGAAAAACTTCTTTACTAAAAGGGTTGTTAGGCATTGGAATCAGCTGCCCAAGGAAGTGGTTGAGTTACCATTCCTGGAGGTATTTAAAAGATGTTTAGATGTGGAGCTTAGTGATATGGTTTAGTGGAGGATTTGTTAGGTCAGAGGTTGGACTAGGTGATCTTGCAGGTCTCTTCCAACCTGTGATTCTATGATTCTGTAAATCTTCTTGCCCAATTTCTAAAGTACTCTTAAAAGAGAGTATGAGACCTACCAGTGACCAGCATTATAGTGAAAAACAAAACAAAACTATAAACAATAACAAAATCAAACACACACGCACACAAAGAAAAACCATAAAAATAGTCATTAGGTTGGTTGCTGCCTTGTAACTGAATGTAAAGACTAAAAGCCAGGAGAAGCCATTACTCTGAATATATTCACCACATAGAAATTCTGGTACCTGAACTAAAGAGCTAGAGAAACTGCATACCTCCAACAGATATCTGAAATTAGTTTAAATTAATCCAAATCTTCATTTCCAAATAGAAAATCATATGAAAAGACAGCAGTGAACAAGCTGTCTCCCTTTAAAATATTTGTGTGTGTTCTCTCTAGAGGTTTCTTTTCAGAGGAACAGTTGCCAGTTTATTATAGGCTGTGAACTCTTTATATGCGTAATGGAATAATCCATGAGGGCATTTAAGGAAAGATTTCATAACACGGGGTAGAGAATAATATTCTTACATGGTGTAAATCCACCCCTTTCTTTTTACTTCTCTGATGATACACCAGTGCATTCCATCAGAAAGTCTAGTGAACTGAATATGCAACATCCATTTGAACATCATGTTATATATGTATTTGTCTTTTAAATACAGTAGTAAATAAAACTTATTTCTGCCATTTAAACCAGTTCTACAGGTCTGCAGCATTATGTACAAGATCTGGGTTTGTTTCCTGTTGCTGTTATCTCATTTTCCAAGTCTTTGCAAGTACAGAAACAAGAACAACAAAAAATATAGCCTGAAGCTATTCCACAACAAACTGTGATCTTGTCAGATCTTATCAGCTCAGAAAAGTTGGTTCTGGTCAGTAGCTGTGGAGATTTCAGTAGGAAAAAAAGAGCTTAAGTGATGCCTCTATCTTTAGTCTGGTACTGCTTCAGCAAATGTTTTCAACCCTGACTCCATGTTTTGCAGGTATATTTTTTGATTTTTTTTTTATATTTCAGAGGTTTGAATTCATATTCCTTCCTTCCCTGAGTTTAAGACTAGCTTTTTAATAAGAGAAAGTAAGAAGGCAGAAAGAAGGGACTCATACTCTGCTTGTATGGTACACAGAATTAGCTTTGCATGGCTCTATGGCTGTTTGTTATTTTGCTATCTCCATGGAAAAAAAAAAAAAAAGATGTTTTGTTTAAAATAATAATAATAATAATAAAAATAATGATACCAAACAAGATGAAAGAGAAAGGGAAAGGGAAAGGGAAAGGGAAAGGGAAAGGGAAAGGGAAAGGGAAAGGGAAAGGGAAAGGGAAAGGGAAAGGGAAAGGGAAAGGGAAAGGGAAAGGGAAGGAAGGGAGGAAGGGAGGAAGGGAGGAAGGGAGGAAGGAAGGAAGGAAGGAAGGAAGGAAGGAAGGAAGGAAAGAGAAAGAAAAGGAAAGAAAGAAAGAAAGAAAGAAAGAAAGAAAGAAAGAAAGAAAGAAAGAAAGAAAGAAAGAAAGAAAGAAAGAGAGAGAGAGAAAGAGAGAAAGAAGGAGAGAGAGAAAGAGGGAAAGAGAGAGAAGGAGACAGAAAGAGAGAGAGAGAAAAAAAAAGAAAGAGAGAAGGAAGGAAAGAAGGAAGGGAAGAAGGAAGGGAAGAAAGGAAAGAAGGAAAGAAAGAAGGAAAGAAAGGAAAGAAAGGAAAGGAAGGAAAGAAGGAAAGAAGGAAAGAAGGAAAGAAGGAAAGAAAGAAAGAAAGAAAGAAAGAAAGAAAGAAAGAAAGAAAGAAAGAAAGAAAGAAAGAAAGAAAGAAAGAAAGAAAGAAAGAAAGAAAGAAAGAAAGAAAGAAAGAAAGAAAGAAAGAAAGAAAGAAAGAAAGAAAGAAAGAAAGAAAGAAAGAAAGAAAGAAAGGAAGGAAAGAAGGAAAGAAAGAAGGAAAGAAAGGAAAGAAGGACAGAAAGAAGGAAAGAAAGAAGGGAAGAAAGGAAAGAAGGAAAGAAAGAAGGAAAGAAGAAAGGTGAAAGAGAGAGAGAGAGAGAAAGAAAGAGAGAAAGAGAGAAAGAGAGAGAGAGAGAGAAAGAAAGGAAGAAAGGAAGAAAGGAAGAAAGAAAGGAAGAAAGGAAGGAAGAAAGGAAGGAAGAAAGGAAGGAAGAAAGAAAGAAAGGAAGAAAGAAAGGAAGAAAGAAAGGAAGAAAGAAAGGAAGAAAGAAAGGAAGAAAGAAAGAAAGAAAGAAAGAAAGAAAGAAAGAAAGAAAGAAAGAAAGAAAGAAAGAAAGAAAGAAAAAGAAAAGGGAAAAGAGTGAAACAATACAATAGGATCTCAGCACTCCAATGACTGTAATTTTGTTTAGAGACTTATCTCATGTGGTCACCTACATACTGGCATCTAACTTCAAGCATCTTAACTTCAAAATGAATCCCATTTGAAGAGCTCAAAAGCATAAATAACATGCATTTGTTTTCTGTAGCTAGTCTCTACGTATCTTTACAGCTTACCTGTTTACAAATATTTCTTTACTTCTGGTATTCTTTATCACTCTTGTTTCTTCTATAAAAATAAAAAAGCCACTCAATGGAATTAGATTAAAGGTACATCTATCCCACCTCTTGCCTTTGATAGTATCCAGAGATAATTAAGAGCATAAGAACTCTTGATATGGAAATATTTTTTGAATTCCAAAACAGTATGTTTACCACTATACAGAATGTCCATCTTTCTGAGACAATGGACACCCTGTCAAAGGGTGTGGGGGACAGTAACATTTTTTTTGATAGTGCTTGTTACCTTTAAAAGGTCTGCAGTTTTATCTGTCCTTTACTGTATAGAAGATGTTCACAAACAATCTATATAAGAATGAGACACAATACAATCCCTTTCAGAATGTAGATAAATCAAAACAACATGTTCAGTTTACATTAACTTTAATAATTTAGCCCTGAAAAAAAAATAAATAAATAAAATCTTGTTCAGATCTGTTATAGTAAAGAGTAATAGTAAAGGCAAAAGGAGAGAAAGAGGGAAAAAAAGGGGAGGATGGTGAGGGGCTCAAAAAAGTGCACAAAGTATATCATCCGAGCAAAATATTTTTCAAAGGTACATGCTTTTCATAACTAAATTTTACCAAAAAAAAAAAAAAATCAACTCACTATCAAAATGTGTCTGCAAATTGTAGAACCATAGAAAGGCTTGAGTTGGAAGCGACCTTAAAGACCATCTAGTTCCAACCCGCTTACCATAGGCAGGGATGCTACCCACTAGACCAGGTTGCTCAAGGCCTCATCTAACCTGGCACTGAACATTTCCTGGGATGGGGCACCCACAACTTCCAACTACTTAAAACTTCCAGTCCCTTACCACCCTCTGAGAGAAGAATTTCCTCCTAATGTATAATCTAAATCTCCCCTTTTAGTTTAAAATACTTTCCCCTTGTCCTATCATTATCTGCCCAGGTAAAAAGTCACTTTCCATCTTTTATATAAGCACACTTTAAGTACTGAAAAGCTGTAATGAAGTCACCCTGGAGCCTTCTCTTCTGCAGGCTGAACAGCCCAAGATTTCTCAGTCTTTCTTCGTAGGAGAGGTGCTCTACCCACTTGATCATCTTTATGGTCTTCCTCTGGACCCATTCTAACAGATCAACATCCTTGGGTGGGAGGCACAGACCTGGATGCAGTACTCTAAGTGGGGTCTCACAAGGACAGAGCAGAGGGGGACAATCACCTCCCTTAACCTAATGGCCAGTCCTCTGTTGATGTAGCCCAGGGTTCAGTTGGTGTTTAGGGCTGCAAGCACACACTGCTGGCTTTTCATCCATCCACAAGTCCTTTTCTGCAGGGCTGCTCTCAATGAGTTTTTCTTCCAGTCTGCACTAATACCTGAAGTATCTATTCTTACTGCTAGTATACCTAATTGAATGACTCTGATCAACCCTTTACACTTTTTCACTGCTTTGGATACTTGGCACATGTATATCAAATCATAAAACCTACCAGAAGAAGTACTTTCCTTTGTGACAGAAAAACATATACTGATTCCTTTAAGTATTTGTCTCCGTGATTGTATCTTTAGCACAGACAACATGCAGAATGAGAAAAAGGAATATCTCTTTTATTGTGTGAAAATTTAAGTTTCTTTAGTTTATTGCAACCACCTTCAAGTGTTAAAATATTGATTGTTTAAATATCTGTTGCTGCTCTGAGTATTTTCATGCTGACTGACAGATCCCATTACTTTATCTGCTGAGGAATTCAGATTTGTTAAAGTTATGAAAAATAGCACTATGTAGGAATCATCAATCTCACTCCGTTGTTAATGCTGAGATGTTATGGAGACAGCTGGCATTTCCTTGACATGTTGTACGATGTCCCCAAAATCTCTCATCTTTCCAGACTTGACAGAAAGAAAATTAATCGTTCAGACAGTGATTTGTCATTTTGAAGATTATCCAGGCAGCCCGGTAACACTGAAAGTACTAAATGTGCTGTTCACCATAGTAATTTGTGCACAGATTCCGCAGTGACATAAGGACCAAAGTGGCATTTGGTGGGTTGAACAGTGAGGTTAATTGGTCTATTTAAGTAGTGGGCATTTACAGCATCAGCACCTACTGCACAGTCAGAGCATCCTGCTTGCCTTAAGATGGCAGTAGAGTACTTTGACTATTGGAAAAGCATTGCAAGCTTTACTGAATAGTTGAGCTGACAGAGGAAGAATTTGTTGTGCATAAAAACTTTCGTAACATAGAACGAAATTAAATAGGGATGAGGACATTTAAATCTTAATTTCTTATAATAGTATCCTTGTATTTTTTTAGAAAGAAAAAGTATTATTAAATAGCTTATTTAACTAACCTATTAAACCAGCTGTTTAAAAGCTGGAAGATCGGATGTGATAGTAAGAATGACAGTGCAGAATGGCATTAAAAATCACACTTTCTAAAGCTATCTTGTATTTCTTGCTCAGAATACCAACTTTCATTCATTTAATTATTTCTTTATTTATGAATACCCAAGGCATAGTGCTAACCTTCATGTGTTGAACACTTTATTTTAAATTATTGTGGAATTAAGGTCTAATTAGTGTAGAAAGACCTATGCAAAGACATTCATAAAAACTGATCAGATGTCCAACTTGGAAAAAAAATATTGAAAATATTACAAATTAAGTGAGAGAACTAACTTCATTCTCCGTAATTCACTAAAAAGCTTGTGCTATGTTTGTCAGGTGTGCAGAGTCTGGTCTTTAATCCAGTAGAAGATAAAAAAAAAAGTGGAGTCTCTAACACTGCGCAATCTTGAAAGTTTATGAAGGCTTTTATAAGGCTTACTCTTTTCTGTGTTATGTTCTTCAGGGAGAACAAGTTTGTGGACCCAGTACCTATCCCTCCATCAGTGTCCCAACACGGGTGGCATATAAGTGTTGTATGGCTGCATTTCTCTTTATTTCCAGGAGCAATCTGTGAGCTAAAACAAATCCAATGGCTGCTCCTGAAGGAATGGAGAATTATCTTCTACTCCAAGTTGTTCAGTAAGCCAAAATGTATCACAGTGTATAACTTTAAAACATGAACCACAGCTGTCACTTTACTTCTCTAAAACTGGAAATTGGTGGGCCTGTGTGTGTCATCTACCATAAAAACAAAACAAACAAACAAACAAACAAAAAACAAAACAAACAAAAAATACAAAACAAACAAACAATACAAAACAAACAAACAAACAAACACAGAGCTCCACATTAATTCCTTTCAGATCCAACTATTTAAGAACAGACAGAAAAACATGTGAAAACCTGGTGTTTGTTTTGTTCTCAAGTGCTTTTGGGGGTGGGCAAAAACACCTATTATCCCTTTCAAGTTATTTACTTCTTAATTTCATCCATGACATTCATCTCATTTCTGTCAAGTCTGAATAATGAAATCAGACTATTAGTCTAACATTTCAATCCAGAATTTGCATAGTAGTGATTCAATCTGCCACTCAGATAATGAAATAGGAAGAGGACTGAGTGGAGTACAGTATAGTTTCAAACAGACTATGTATAAACAGAATATGTATAAATACACGTTTCATTAAAATGACAAAGATATGAACCAGTGCATTATTTTTGTATTAATCAGCTGACAAAGACAAAAGAAGGAGTTTGGAGACAAAACAGTACTTCTATTTCTCTCTATATCTGCAAAGGCTGTGTCCTGAAAGCTGTGATTTTTTCACTGATGCCTTCTCTTCCATACTCCTCCCCCCAACAGTTCACTCTCAGAAATATCCATATAGAAAACAGCATGTTGCTAATTTCTTCCCTTAGGTTCCATTCAAAGGAATGTGTTTGTACATCCAAGAGTATGTGCACATTTTCCTGAAAATAAAAATGTATTCTTGGCTTGAATTAACAGCTGTCTCAGCCTCTCAGACACTGAGTGCTGCATGCTCACATTCTATTCTGACTTGTAGTTGTGAAGATAGAGATGTGGAGAAAACGCTACAGATAACCTGGCTTATGCTAAGTCTAAGGTTATGTTTGGCAGATCTGCTGCCCAGGAGGGGATGGTAGCACAAATAGTCACTCTTCTCTTACTGCTTTTGGCATCCATCAAGTAAAATAACAGGCATGCTCAACATCTCTTCTTCTGGAGATCTTCACTTTCACTTTCTTTTCTTAAGAAACTCCAAAAATAAAGCAAATAAATCTGAGTCAAGTGAAAATTATTTGTAAAAAAATAAATATTTTTAATATTGTTGTGTTTATTTTCATTGAGCACAACCCCCTGTTTGGTTTCAGATTATTTTAGTTTCTTAGAGTCTTTTTATTTCTTTATTTATACTTGCATTTTGCTTTTGGTTAAGCTGGAGGTGCAATATCCTCATCAGCTATTTTTAGAAATAGATTGCTTTTCCTACAGCCAAAATGTAGCCAGTACATTTGGAACTGGACATAGTCACTGACATCACACACATAAATGAGCATTGTAATATTGTTTTAGTAGGGCCATGATGATTTACAAGATTTTCATGGTATTTGTGATATTTGTGTGCAACTTACATTGATTCTTTTAAACTGAATATTTATTTATATTCTTTATATAAACTCAAATTCTAAATGTTTGAGAGTTATAAATGAGTTTTGTTATCTGCTGAGTTATTCCCTGATTGTGTTTCTAAAATTCAGAATGTTAATATACATTCTGAACAATGTATACTAAAACAATTTTAATATAAAATTAAGCAATGCTTTATTTGTGTTGATGAAGTGATTACAAGCTACAGCCTGTATTAAAATGTGGACCAAAGAATGCCCCATAAAGCTTTTAAAATTGCCTCAAGTATTGGGAAATAAATATGTAGTAGACATGGAAATTGCATTTATAATTAATGAGACTATTGTAGAATAATTCAGTTCGGTAATTGAATACAATTTTCTAAGGGATTGATTTAAATGAATTAAATAAATAATACTTAGAATAAATACTAAATCATAAATAAAATTATGGACACTTTGAGTCACTCCGCTATTTTGGCATCACAGTGACACATGTAAATTACAAGCAAGCTCAAGGGCAAGGTACTAGACCAAAGACTGAATGGAATTTATGTGGGTTAAGAAACATGTCTTATATACAGAAGGATTTATTGTCAGATTAATTGAAGTATTATCAATCTAATCAAGGAGATATTGTTCAGCCAGTCTCAGTGAATGATTATTACAGCTTATAATGACAGATTTAAAACCAATTAAGACAAATACTCTAGTATCTACCCTCTTCCCTGGTGCTAGGCAATCTGCAGTGTGCCCAGGTTGCTAAGGTCAAAGGCACTAGTCTTCTTCCGGAAGATATTCAACTACTGTGTTATCAACATTTTGAATCATTTTGCAAGAAATATATGATGATGGAGGTTTTTTTCCCTCTTGTGCTTTGGTTTGCTTAGAACTATATTTGCTAACAGTCTCATTATCTTTCCTCACTGATTCACATTTCCTTGCTGTACATGAGTCTTACTATGTATGGATGTTTTATGAATGTTGCATATTTATTCTTTGATTCCTCTGACTTCCTCAAAACCATTTTTTCCCAGTTCACAAAGCTACATTCCTTTAGTGAATGGTAACTGAATATTAGTGACACATTTTTATAGCCCTAGGGTGACCAGCATCATGTGCATGTGTTTTCAAGGCCTACACCATGATCTTTACTTATAGCATTGGGGTCCTGGTTACTAGCCCTTTATTATCTTCAACAGCCTTTGTACTGTGGTTTCCTGATAATAACTAGTATTTTGTTACCACAAACTAAATGTAGAAGAAGCAGCCATTATGGGGTGATATGGAATAGTTCAGTATACAAAAAAAAATAAAATAAAAATAAACATTTGAAAATATTATCTGTCCAACTATGTATAGAAACATATACATACAGAAATTATACATTAGTTACTACTTTTTATTAATACCTAACAGTTACACTGACATCATTAGTATGTTATTAAAATTGCTTTGCATCAACATAGTGCCTATTTGTTAATTGTATTTTATAGTCAGAAATCTGCTACTCTGTTGTGATTTAATGTTAGCAATGCTAGGTGTATCCTCAGCTACATCACTGTTGTCCTTCCAGCTACCCCAAACATTCCTGTACAGGCAATTAATCTTTGCATATGTGTGTGTGGTAGTATGTCCTTTCAGAAACTCTTCCTTGAAATATCAATGAAAAACTGGAGGCAGTAATCTTTGGAACAAGAATACAAATGTTCTGTTGGTTTGCCAGATTTGTGGGGTAAAATCACAGCCAGTGAAATTCAAAATCAGAGATAGATGTGTCACTGCTCTTTCCCAAAGGCCACCTTGGGAGGTCCTAGCAGACAGCAAGCACAGTGTCGCTGTGTGCTGCATCCCTGCCTTTGTGAAGTGTTCTCTGCTGTTGAAAATGTTTGTCATTGCCACACACAGAGAGTAATCAAGGCATCCTCTCTTGAGTGAAGTTCACTGTCAGTGAAACTACTGTTTTCATTCTACTTATTGACTCTGCTGTATCATAAGCTTTTATGCTAGCAGTAAAGCAATAAGAATGTCAGTCAAAATCATTGAAAAAAAGATTAGTTCAAAATCACTGGTGAAATTTTCAGATTTATATGTACTTTATATGTATGAAATCAAATCTATTCCATGCATGAATTTGGGGAGCATTAAATGAGTATCACATGATCACAGAGTGCATTTGTTCCTCAACGAGAGAAGAAGGTAAATTAAATCTTTTGAATCTGCATCCCCTGGTCTAGATCCTCCAGACTACAGATGGATACATAGAACAGCAGCAGCCAATCAGTTTTTTTCTCACAGAGTAAAGACATTTTCTTTTGAATATCCTAATAACTTGAGAAGAAGAAGAAGAGGTGACATGATTACAATTGAAAGAAAAATTTGTTTTTATTTGGAAAATAAAAAAAATTAACAACAATCTTTTTTGAATCTTAATTTCAACTTGGAATCAACTCTGAATCAACTCAAATCAGCTTTGAATCTTCATTTCAACTACCAGCCAGTAGCATGTTTTATAATGGAAGAGGCATTTGAAGTTCAGCCAGCAAATGATTTTTGTAGTTAATTTTCTTTAATGGTAATCTAAATTAGAACTCACAGTGACTTGCGTGGGCTTTGCACAAAACACACATGCACATACAAACCATGGGATTAAATACTATAATGAAAAAAAAAAAGAAAAAGAAAAAGAAAGAAACAGTTTGGTGAGAAGAATATATAGCTGAAACCCCATAAAGGTTATGGCCATATGTTGTTTTTGTACCTGTTGTCTAGATTTAATAACAGAATTTCCAGTTTTGTTATTTTATCCATCTATGTTAGGAAAAATGTCCTCAGTTCTCCCTGATTGGAGGCTGTTTCATGAATAATTTAATGTGCAAATAGTGTTAAAATACTAGCTATTGTCTAACATGCATTATAAAACTTTTCCAATCATATGCATATTCTAAAATACCATAGTACAATCTATATGCTATGCAATTTTGAAAGGTTAGTTCTTGAGAGTTATCAGCTTTAAAATACCAAATAACCACCCTGAAGACTTCTTTGTGAGAATAATAGTAAGAATAAAATGCTCTGTACAATCTGTTCTCTGAGAGCAGATTGAAAATCAGTTATCTGAAGCTGGTAAATTCCTCCCTCCCTCCTTTCCTTCCTTCCTTCCTTCCTTCCTTCCTTCCTTCCTTCCTTCCTTCCTTCCTTCCTTCCTTCCTTCCTTCCTCTCCATCTCAGAATTTATACAAAAAAAGAAAAAAAAAGAAAAAGAAAAAGAAAAAGAAAAAAAAAAAAGAGAGAAATCCTAGAAACAATTCAATGAAACCTTAAGGGTAGGGATCTGAACAAATTAAAATAATTTTTATAGTTGAGATTAAGTATGCCAAGTATTTTACCTAATGATCGTATTTCATAACTGATTTATGATTACTGAAAATAGGAGCTTATGAAGACAACTTCAAAGGACCTTTCAATCCAGTTGTGCTAATAGAATCTGCTATAACAATTAATAATGCATATAGCACTTTGCTATGTTGTCATTTTTCTTTCCTAGTTAATAGATACTGCTTTCAGTTTGCATTCAGTTACTCTGATTAATTAAGCTTTTTTTTTTTTTTTTTTTTTTTTTTTTTCCTATTTCTATTACCAGATTAAATGTAATAGATGTTTCACTTTGAGGTAATTAAGTATCCTTTTAATAAGGAGAACTATGAATTTTGTTTTCATTTTATTGTTTAGCTTTATAAATATCCCTCTAATCTTGCTGATATTATTTATTTATTTATTTAAAAAAAAACAAGAGGGAGAAAAAGTAATGTAGACATTTAAGAATTTACCACTTCATTTTTAATCTGTATGTGATCTAGAATAGTAAGGAATGAGAGCATGAGGGAAGGGATGCAGGCACTGTATTTGACTGGGAATCACATTCTTAGAGCCCTGGCTTGTCTTCTCTGCAGTTGCTGACAGGCCAAATACACACTGTCCTACTATTAGTTACTACTGTTAAGTGTCCCACTTAACAAACAAATGGTTTCCTGTTTGGACATTCTGTTATCTATATCCTTTCTTAGTTGAGTGATGCTTAGTGTTCAGCTGTAATGGCATCTACCTAGAAGACTCTTAAGAAAACTCTAGTTGCTCTGATCTCTAGTTTGTCATAGTAAAAATGTTTCACAGAAGATCTTGTAGAACCTCATTTCCAACTAAGTAACCTTAATAGGATATGAAGTGACAATAGGAATCAGGAAAAAATTAGTGGGGATCAAATTGTACCAAGCTTCCTGAGTATTTTTTTTTTTAAATCACAATGTTTAATCCCACTAACAGAAGCTCAGTAGATGAAATTGTGGTTGATTGTTTAGGAGACAACTTTGCCATGACTTCCACCATATATTCTTACATTTTAATTTCTCTGTAGCCACGTTAACCAGTGTGCCAGACTGTGGCCCCTCAATATTCTCATAAAGAAAAATCGAAACATTAGCTGAGTACATACTAATATATTGCTTTGTACAGATGTAAAGTGAATACATAGATATTAAATACGAAACATTCAATTAGTTTATCTTAGAAAAAATATTTTATTATTTCCAAAAGAACCAAAGGAGGTGAGGCACACAGCTAACATGGCTAAATTTAGCCCTTTGGCTTACACTGCATTGACAGATGGTTTTCAGTTTCATTGCCTAAACACAAGCATCTAGTGTAATTTGACATGCCCTAAAGTATTCTGCCTGTTAAACTGCTGCCACTTCATATGGGCTTGAAACTTTTTTTGCAGGTCTTTCGTAATATGCAATGAGATTATGAACAGCCCTCAGATACCTTAAGATGCCTAAACTTAGATTACTGTATAGATTACTTTAGCAATAGCAATAGTAATAGCAATAGATTACTATATTTAGGCAACTGGATCTCTCCTGTAGTGGCTGGTCATATGAATAGCTATATAGTTATTATATGCATTAGTCAGGTCTCCATCATCTCAATATAATTGTGTCTGCTGAAGCCACAGTCATCTTCTCATGATCACACTTGGGTACATAACCACAAACTCAAGGTTATTCATTTTATAAGACAACATGCTTCTTTAGCTTCCTAAACTAGCTGTAAACAACAGAGCAACTCTGCTGGAAGTCCTCCTAGAAAGGACTTCAGTAGTCTATCTAGTTACTTGTAATACATAACACAGAATGGATCTGTGCTGTTGTACTCCATTTCAGAGGAATCATCACAAGAACAAACAAGAACACACTCTTCAGCTTTATCCTTGATGTTAGACACTGATTTGCTAGGTAGATCAGAAGGTAGCCATGAAAACTTACTTTGTCTTAAACCACAAATTTACGGACAAAAGTCATCATTACTCTTCTAAATTATCTTTTTTCCTACTCCTGTTCTTAAGAAATATCAGAATAAATATCATGTATGCTGATGTTCTGTATCTGTACTCACAGTACATGGTGTATCTTTTGTATCAGTGTAATTTATTTGATATTTATGAGCCCAGACTTTATGGCACTGATGTTCCTTTATCCCAACTTTTAAAATACTGCTGTGATAGTAAGCAAAGGAAACACAATTGTCTGACATCTCTGAGTCCCTACTGCTCTTTTGCCCATAACCCAGCACAGCAAAAACCTTCTTCACTTGAAATCATAAACATACTGGAAGTTTTCCTGGAATCATCACATGATCGTCAGAAGGGTTGACCAAACTTAGGGAATCCAAGGTGTCTGTAGTCTTCTTAAACACAATTTGATAGTACTCAGGACTTGTTCTTCATGGATAAAGACCTGAGAAAGAGTTCCAGATTTTTCATTGTGTTTATCAGCAATTTAAGAATGCACACTGTATTATAATAGGTAGTAAAATTAAAAATTTGTTTTCCTTTTGCACTGATCATAATGCAGCTATTTTGTTTGTTTGTATCATGGAAATTCTATCAACAGTTTATACTTCGGATTGACTGGAAACTGCAGCTTAGTCATTCATTCTGCTTTGTTTATTAAATATACATTAAATATACACCATTACTTTTATTCTTTAAACAAACAGTAGGAGAAAAAATATGATGACTTCATAGACTGAAAATATTAAATAAGATTTTTTTTTTTTTTGTGGGTCTTCTACATTGTTTTTAACACATATTTCAAATTTCCTGTACTAAAGGAACATCTAGAAATTCTATGCTGAATGAAATTTAGTCTCTTTAAATTCTCTTTAAATATAAGAGGAAGAATGAATGTTCTGAGACTATGAGATTTTATCTGTGAGTCTAGTAATTCTCTTTAATTTAATCTTAATAGGTTCTAGCTTTTCAAGATACACAGCTACTATTCCTCTAAAGTACTTAGGTGTTGGTAGTATAATACTCACTGAGTGTAATCTGCAACTTAAGCCTGCTTCTAACTAAGTGTAAAAGTTAAACAAACAAACAAACAAAACAAAACAAAAACAAACAAAACAAAACAAAAACAAACAAAAACCACACATATCTTTATGTAGTCTAATGAGCTTCACATTCCCTGTGAAAGAATGCATGCATCTGGCAATATATGCTCAGATATATATTTCATAAGCAATATCAGCTTGATAGGTCTTAAAGTACAAAATATTGTATTTCCATCAAAATAAAGATTTTTAGAATAAAATAAATAAAATAAAATAAATAAAATAAAATAAAATAAAATAAAATAAAATACTTGACTGTATTGAAGCTTCAGAGAAGAAAGATTGTTATAAATTATCTTTGATGGTAAGAAGAATGATGATGCTCATCTTAACCTGTTCACATTTCTATTTAATGCTGCTGATTTATAGCTATTAAGTGATGAATTACAGAATGACAGAATGACCTGGGGGTCCTACTGGACATTAAGTTGAACTGTGATGAGCTTTCAATGTACCCTTGCAGCAATGAACGTTAACAATATCCTAGGCTGCATCGGGCAAAGGTATTGTCAGCAGCCTGAGGGAGCTGATCCTTTAGCTCTATTAAGCTCTAGTGAGGCCATGCCTGGAGTACTGTGTCCAGTTCATGGCTCCACAGAACAAGAGAGACATGGACATACTGGAAATATAACAAAGGGCTACAAAGATGATGAAAGCACTGGAGCACCTCTGTTAATGATGAAAGGCTGAGAGAGCTGGGACTATTCAGCCTAGAGAAGGTTCAGGGGGATCAATGTCTTTAAAATGCGGAAGGGGGAGTATAAAGAAGATGGAGACAGGCTCTTTTCAGTGGAGTCTTGTTATGAAGACACACATCCTCCCCACAGAAATGCTATGCATCTTGAGGCCCCGCTTCCCAGGATGTGGCTGAACATTGCTTGGTGATGGGATGTAGGGAATAATTGTTTTCTTACCTCCTCACTTATGTGTAGCTGTGTAGCTTTTGCTTGCTTTTTTTTTTTTTTTTTTCTCTTTAATTATATTTTCTTTATCTCAACCTGTGATCTTGTTTTTTTTTTTTTTTTTTTTTTTTTTTGTTTGTTTGTTTTTATCAGACTTTCTTCTCCCCCTCTTCTTTTGAGAAGGTGGAGTGAGAAAACAGTTGTGGTGGAGTTTAACTGCTCAGTAGGGTACAACCACCACAAGAGAAAACTTAAAGTATTCATGAGAGATTGCTTTGAGAGATTGCTTCCTGGTTACAAATCCTGAGAGGTTTACAGCTGCTTTCAGAAATGTCTAGTAAACATTGCCTGATGATCTTTTAATTCCAAAAATAATGCTGGTATAACAGTGTGGTTGTTTTACCCTGCTGGGTAGCTAAACTCCATCATAGCCACTTTTCACTCACCCTTCTCAAATAAAAATGGGAAGAAAATATGATGGAAAAGGGCTCAGGGGTTGAGATAAGGACAAGGAGATCATGCAACAGTTACCGTCACAGGCCAAACAGGATCAGCATAAGGAAGATTAATATCACTTATTGCCTATCACTAGCAGACTAGAGCAGTAAGAAACTAAAAGCAAACTAAAAAAACCCTCCCCCATCTACCCTTTTGTATCTCCTACTCCTGAGCGGCACTGGGAAATGGGGAATGGGGGCAGCACTCAGTCCCTAACACTTCGTCTCCACCACTCCTTCATGGTCACCTTCTGCCCCTGCTCCACGTGGGGTCCCTCCCACCAGATGCTGTCCTTTCCAGACTGGTCTTGCGTGGGCTTCCCACAGGCAGCAGCTTTTCAAGAACTGCTCCAATATGGGTCTGTAATATGGGGTCCATCCCTCAGAAGTAAACTGCTCCAGCATGGGTTCCCCACGGGCGGCAGCTCCCCCCAGACTCCCTACTCCTGCGTGGGCTCCTCTCCACGGGCTGCAGCTCTGGCCTGGGGCCTGCTCCTATGGGGGCTCTCCACGGGCCGCAGCCTCCTCTAGGCCACATCCACCTGCTCCACCAGGGGCTCTTCCACGGGCTGCAGCGTGGAGATCTGCTCCATGTGGGACCCATGGTCTGCAGGGGGACAAACTGCTCCACGAGGGGCCTCTCCACAGGCCTCAGGGGAGCTTCTGCTCCAGTGCCTTGAGCACCTCCTGCCCTCCTGCACTGACTTGGTGTCTGCTGGGCTGGTTCTCACTCCTCTCTCCCAGCTGCTGTTGAAAAGCAGTTCTTTTCTCTTTCTTAAATGTGCTCTCACAGAGGCAACAACCAGTGTTACTCACTGGTTTGGCTCTGGCCAGCAGCAGGTCCCTTTGGAGCTAGCTGGAACTGGCTCTTTTCTGGCATGGTGCAGCTGCTGGGCTCTTCTCACAGAAGCCACTGCTGCAGTCCCCCTGCAATAGGTTGCTGCTGGATTCATGGTGGTGACTATCTGATAGCACCAGGAGTGCCTTCTCTTTCTATGGAAAGGAAGACACGAGTATATGGTACACAGTATTTGTGGAAACATCTTGCCTTTATTTTAAATTTAATTGGATAAGATTGCCCTCTGAATATGCCTGTGGTGGTACCAAAGGTTTTTACAACTTTCTTTCTTTAAGTTGCTTCAAATAATCTTCTGTGAAATTGCACAAACATATGCAAATATATACATACATATACATATACAATTATCCATTTTAAATCTTTATATTTCCATTTATGAATAAATCCAAACAGCAAAACGTTCTTTTGTCAAGTCAGTCACTCTCACAATGCAAATGGTTGTTGACTCAAAAATAAACCCTATAGCAAGGAAAAATGAAATAAAACATTTGAGTCAGACTCCAAAAATGTGCAAAACAATTTTAAATCCATAACAATATTTTCACATCAGTAATATTAGAAGATCTTAAAATTATCAGTACAACTATGCCAACAGAGAATCCTTTAGGAATCTAATAGCTGGGCATAGTTCCTCTGCATTGGTATATCATAGTCTGTGGAATAAATGTCTGAATGTTTTACATGTATGTATATTAACATCATATAACTTAAGCAAACCAAAGAATATCTGTTATAATAGAGAATGATATATAGAATAACGAATACCAAACTTTTGAATTATTCAAAATTGAGATTTGGAACTGAATTTCATGAGCATGATCTAAGTGAAATTTATATTTTAATGTAATTTTAAAATTATCATTTCAACTAGTAGTAGGTTGACCCCAGCCCAGATGTTAGCTTACTCCTCATGGATGGTGGAGAGAACTGGAAGAGCAAAACTAAGAAAAAACTTGTGTACCAAGGTAAAGACAAATTAAGTGAGGAAAAAACAACCAACCAAGAAAAAAACATAAATGCCTACACACACACATACACACACATACACAAAAAAAAAATAAAAAAAAAATCCCTTTGCTCTGCCCTGGTTGCACTAAACTAAAGAAACTTAAATTTTCACACAATAAAAGAGATATTCCTTTTTCTTATTCTGTTATCTGTGCCAAAGACAAAGTCACAGAGAAAAACACTTAAAGGAGTCAAGATATTTTTTTCTTTCACAAAGGAAAGAACTTCTTTTTTTTTTTTTTTTTTTTTTTTTTTTTTTTTGGCAAGTTTTATGATTTGATATACGTATGTCAAATATCCAAAACAGTGAAAAGTCTCAAAGGGTGTCCTGGTTTCAGTTAGAACAGAATTAATTTTCTTCCTAGTAGCTGGTGGAATGCTGTGTTTTGGCTTAGGATGAGAAGAGTGCTGATAACACCCCGATGTTTTAATTGTTGCAGAGCAGTGCTTATAACAAGCCAAGGACGTCTCAGCCTTTTGCTCTGTCCTGCCAACAGGCAGGCTGGGGGTGCAGTAAGAGCTGGGAGGGGACAGACCCAGGACAGGTGACCCAAACTAGCCAAAGGGGTATTCCATACCATCTGACGTCATGCTAAACAATATATAGGGGTGGCTAGCCAGGGGGAGGGGGCCGGACTGCTCGAGGTTAGGCTGGGCATCGGTCAGTGGGTGGTGAGCAATTGCATTGTGCATCACTTGTTTGTACATATTATTATTACTTTCCTATTATCACCATTGTATTATTATTATTATTATTATTATTATTATTATTATTATTATTATTATTATTATTATTATTATTATTATTATTATTATTATTGTTATTATTATTTTTGTTATTATTATTTTCCTGTCTTATTAAACTGTCTTTATCTCAACTCACGGGCTTCACTTTCCATTTCTCTCCCCCGTCCCAGAGAGGGAGGGGGGAGGGTGAGCGAACGGCTGTGTGGTGTTTAGCTGCCGGCGGGGTTAAACCACAACACCTGCAGAAAAGGACTTGTGGGTGGATGAAAAACTTGATATGAGCCAGCAGTGTGTGCTTGCAGCCCAGAAGGCCAACTGCATCCTGGCCTACATCAACAGAGGAGTGGCCATTAGGTCGAGGGAGGTGATTGTCCCCATCTACTCTGCCCTTGTGAGGCCCCACCTGGAGTACTGCACCCAGGTCTGGGGATTCCAGCACAAGAAGGATGTTGATCTGTTAGAATGGGTCCAGAGAAAGGCCACAAGGGGCTGGAGCACCTTTCCTATGAAGAAAGGCTGGGGCTGGGGCTGCGGCTGTTCAGCCTGCTGGAGAGAAAGTTCCAGGGAGACCTCATTCTAGCCTCTCAATAGTTAAAGGGAATAAAGTCTATATCTACATCTAATAGTCTAATATTAAAGTTTCTAAAGATGGAGAACAATTTTTACTTGAGCAGATAATAACAGGACAAGGGGGAATGATTTTAAACTATAAAATGTGAGATTTAGATTATAGAGGTTTGGAACCTGTTCCAATGCTTCGGTCATAGATGAAGCATTGGAACAGGTTGCCCAGAGAAGTTGTGAATGCCCATCCCTGAAGGTGTTCAGTGCAAGGTTGGACAAGGTCCTTGTCACCGTTATCAAGTAGGTGGCATCTCTGCCCATGGCAGAACCTTTCCAACCCAAGCCATTTATGATTCTATGATTCTGTGACTGAAAACCCAAGTGATACAAGGGAAATTCTTCACCTCCTCCCACCAGCAGATCAATGGAACAGCACCCTACCTGCACCATTTTATTACTAAATAACATAGAACTGGATTTTATGACTTTTCTCTCTCTCTCTTTTTTTTTTTTAATATAATTTTTATTTATTTTTTATTTTCACTGCTGAAGTTAGGCATGGGAATGAATCTTGTCCTGAAAAGAATTTTATGTTAATTCCTTGATCCCACAAAAATACTCGCAGTATGAACTTCCACAAAGCTTAATCAGCTTTGCATTACAGTCAGTGATTCTATTAAGGAAATATTCCATTACAGAATATGAGTTGCACTTCAAGAGGCAAAACCATACAGCATATTCCAAAAGATGACTGGATGGAGTCACAAATTCAGGTTCTATTCATCAGTGCTGTTTTTTGTTTGGTTGGTTGTTTTTATTAGTTATCTTATGAAATTAAATTGTTGTAGACAATTTAATTGTTGTAGATGAGCAGAAACTAACTTGGATGAAATGAAACTGCGGTTTTCAAATTCATATTTTTAATGCAGACAAGTAGATAGTTTGGCAGTCTTGTGGACATTGCTGTAGAAACGCATTTGTCTATTGATACTGAAGTCTTACATTTAAAATCAGTATTCCCTTGAAAGTTGATGGCTGGATACTCTGAAATAGATGTGAATCATTATGAAAGTGTAAGATTTTTTTTTTATTGACTAATAAAGAAATCCAAATGTAAAAGTTAGGGAACAAATAAGGCACTCTTTCTATTGCTGTAAACAGCCTATGACCTAAAACATTTGTTCAGCACTCTATTCTGTTAACAACATCAGATTCAGATCATTGGCTCATATTACCTGGAGATAGAAAGAAAATTGGTTGAACTAATTAGGAAATTTGCAAGACAGGTAATTCATGTTTAAGACTCCAGAAAACATATAGCATGTTTCATAATAGGAGCTGAATTGCATCGCTGGTATATAGATTGTGCAGATATAACTTTTATTTATACAATAGAAGTAAAAAACAAATCCAGATGGAAATGAGAAATCTCATCTATCAACTTAAAGACTATTCATAGACAGTATTTCATTTGTCCAGGGCTAACATGCATGCAATTTACACAAATCACTTTTTTTGTTTTGTTTTGTTTTTGTTTGGTTTTGTTTTGTTTTGTTTTGTTTTTTTTCCCCATGGAAATAGGAATGCTTACAAGAAAGAATATCTCAAGCATTGTAGGAATCAAAGATATGCAAAACTTTTAATATATTGACTATTTTTGACTAGATGTAACTTATTCTAGTGAAATTACATCAGGGAGGACATTGAACTTTTTGATTATAAAACATAGATGAGAGATGCTTTAGGTCAGTCTGCTAAAATGAAAATCTTTTAATTTGAAAGGAACTTTATATGCCCTTCATCTGATTTTAGAGTAATATATAATGACTGTAACATCTAATAATTTTACCGTGTCTTGATACTAAAAGAGAAATAATTGATAAATAATTTATAAATGGAAGTCACTCATAAGCCTAACCAACTTTCAGTAAAACTATTATCATCTATATATACATTAAAATTATCTAGGTGTCTGAAATAATTCTCACTCATCTTAAACGCAGTTTTTTACTTTGACAGAAGGAAAAGTCAGATCAAGTTCCAACATCTTCTGTGCTAGATTGCATTTAAGAAACCTGTGCTATAAATATTAAATGTAATTGTGTACTGGGTAAAACAAAACAAAACAAAAACATAGCACTCCATTTGTACGTATTTGGGTCTGCTATGGAAATAGTTTTCTGTTGATACAGAAAAGTCATTACTTTCAATTATTCTTCCTCAATGCGTCTGAACTACTTTCCTATTACATGTTGCTTTTTTCCTCTGAAGCAGTTGATGTCTTATTCTCCAGATTCCACAAGTCTATATTTGTAATAAAATAAGGAAAAACAAGTAGTGATGGATTATATATAAATGTTTTAGGATAATACCGTTTTTCTCAGCATTATGTTTTCTGACATATTTGTTAATTTTTTATTATACCGTAATAGTAATGGTCAGATCTTCAGCAGGCTTATAGAGAAAGTATGCTGAAAAATGTGGTCCCTCTTCACATTGTATTTGATAAGAAAGGTGGCAAAACACTTTCATATGGAAAACATTCTTAAAGGAAAATCATGAAGAAAAAGGAAAATCATGTTGAAACTGAAACTTCAGTTTTTAGTATATATTGGCCTGGAAGTATATAGTAGTTTTAGTAATTTACTAATTTAGTAATGCAAGTATTGATTGTGAGCTTTCCATCCTTAAAAATTCTTCTTTTTTTTTTTTTTTTTTTTTCCTTTAATTTCCTTTGCACTATTTACTAATTCTTGATTCATAGGATTAGATGGATAGATATACATTCCTGATAAATTTTATATAATAGTACTGGTATAACATTCCTCTTTTATCTGGTATTTTTCTAGAACCATAATATCATGCACAATAGATGTGTCAATACAATGAATAAAATTAGGATCGTCTGTTTCTCTGTGCTTGACAGAAATGTGTAGCTCACAGGATTGTAAGCTTGTCATCTCATTCATCCCTGGTCTTTTTTAGTTTACTAATATAAATATAGACAGTATGACTACTTTCCAGTATAATCCATTTCCCTAATAAGGAAACAAATATACCCTAACCCTCCCTAACAAAAAGCTACAAGGAGCAGTGGAGGTTCCAGAACTACTGCAAAGAGTTTTCAATGTCAACTCCTTCTGCAATAGAAAAATTTCCTTAGTATCTGTTAGATCTCCCCTGCATTATTTTAATCTTCATGTTTGGACATGGTGTTTGGACATGAGTTTTTTTGTTTGTTTGTTTGTTTGTTTGTTTTGTATTTATTTGATAATATCTGTGTTTACCTTAACAAAATATATCATCAGAGCAAAAGAAGCTTTCCTGGGTCGAGTTACATGTATGGTTTCTTATGCATTTTCTTTAATTTTTGTTACTGTTGCTCATCTTAAAAATTAATTATATTGATCTGACTTTGCTATTCCTGGAAAATTAATGCAGACCATTATTTTTCCACATGTTTTCCTAAAGTCATAACCTCAGAAACAGTTTTATTAATCTATCAAAGTGAAATGGAACTGACTAGTCAGTAATTTTCCACTTACTCTTTTAATTCAGAATTAGTGAAGCATTTGTCCTTAGGCTCTTAGGCAATTGTTTGTGTATGTTAGGGCAAATCAGATTTATCTAAAACATCTCAAAACTCTACAGAAATCTTGCTGTAGCCTTTTACACATCCTTCTATTGGTTTCTTTCTCTTGCTGAAACCTAACCTTTCACCCATTGGTTTCTAACCGTCACCAAATTGTACGCACTTCTATCAGTTTACCAATGTATAATTTACAGCACTAAATAAGTCACATCTGATGTTTGAGGATCAAATTCTGTCTCAATAAGGCAAGAAAGAATCAGTTTTCCCTGTGAGTTCAGAAAGACCAAGATCTGTCTTTCTTTGTCCTCCATTTATTTACTTATTTATTTATTGGATTAAAATATTTCTTAATACTTTCTTTTTCATACAGTTTGGGTACTTATTCAATCTTTTTGAAATACCTGTACTTTGTTCCAGATTGAGTAGTTAATCTGTGTAGCCTATCTTTTACTACTCAATCCATTAATATTAGGCATTTTTTTTCATTAGATATGTTGCTTCTCAGAGTTTGCCACACTGTAATTGGCTGCTTTAGACATTGCATACAGAACGATAAACTTACTAAAGTAAAATCGCACAAATCCTTGGTATTTTTTTTTTGTTTGTTTGTTTTCTTTAGGTGTGGGGAAGTTTTTTTGAAAAGTAAAAGGTAGAAATAGTCACTACATGTAACTGAGAATTAAATTAAATAGTCACTACATGTAACTGAGAATTAAATAGTCACTACATGTAACTGAGAACTGAAGAATAATATTAAAACTTTTCAAGTGTTTGCTCTTATGAAGCCACGTGATTGTGCTCTCACAATTGGTCCATGTGTTGACAACAGACATGAATCCTTGAGTAGAGAACCGTTTATTAACCTTGAAAATATTAAAAAATAACTTCCACCTGAATCCTTAAAAGTGTTGGCTATCTTACCTGGCTAACTTCACTGATATCAAAATATTTTGGATCTAAATCTTTTGGAGGAACTGAGTCTTACTGTGCACTCTCACTCCTGAGTTCATGTCCTCCAGCTTACTTGCTGGGAACATAGCCTAATTTAGGTCTCTACATTGCCTCAGTGGTCAATGACAAAGAGGCAACCCAAATGTACATTTCTTTCTACCTGTGGTATGTACCTCTTTAATGAGAGGATAAATCTTTCAAAGGGTTTTCTCTCTTCATTAACTAGAAATGACCTAGAGAAAGCCTAGATGCTTAGCTTAAAAGAGATGACAGATTTTCTCCTGATCGCAGTTGAGATGAGGCTGACCTTAGCTTGTAGACTAAATCATGGGTGTACCAGACATCAATAGTCAAGGCATAAAGACAGATGATGGAAGAAAGTGATTATTTGTCTAACTACGTGAAACAAACCACCTTTTGGAGAAACTCTCCATTCTTACTGAGATTCAAGGTTCTAAATTAGACTAGCCTTCTGACTTTTAGCTTTAAGCTAGGAAAGGTAAATTTTTGTGTTTATATAGATAATTTAAACAGAGTGTTTTTGTTGTCTTCTTTCACTGGAGTTCATAAGTGAATTTATCACAAATTTCCATCTACGCATACTGAAGTCCTAAAGCCATTCTGGTTTTGAAAACACTGATTCACAGTGGAAATTAAATGTCTTTTACATTTCATCTTACTATCTTTAGTCAAACTTTTGGCAATCTGTTATACCAACAGAGCAATGCTCAGTAAAAACAGGAAGAACACATATAAGCATAACATCTATTTTTTTTCTCATCAAATTATGTCAGGCGGGCCACTTTTCTACTGTGTGCATTTGTAGTGAATTGATCCTAGCTACCCCTATGTGATAACTAGGCACGACCCAGTCACTCACTAGCTCCCCCATCAGTGGGATGAGGGGAGAGAATAAGAAGTGTAAAATTAAGAAAAACTCATTCAGTTTAAGACAATTTAATAAGGGAAACAAAGCTGCATGTGCAAGCAAAACTAAGTAGGGACTTTATTCGCTACTTCCCATCAACAGGAAGATGTTTAGACACTTCTTTGAAAGAAGGGTAACAGTTACCTGGGAAGATAACTTCATAACCAAGAACAGCCCCACCTCCTCCTCCTTCTCCCTGATTTTATTATTGAGCATGCCATCATGTGTTATGAAATATCCCTTTGGTCAACCTGGTTCAGCTGTCCTGGCTGTGTCACCTCTCAGTCTGTTGCCCACCTGCAGCATACTTGCTGGAGGGGCAGTGAGAGATAACACACCTTGTTGTGTTATCAACACTCTTAGTGACAAATCCAAAACTCAGCACAATATGGACTGCTACGAAGAAAAATTATTTCATACTGAACAGGCATAGTACAATATTTACTCCTTATTCCATATCATTTGCAACATACGTAGGGCTTACGCTATCCAATAAATCTTCATTAAGCACCACCCCCCATTCCCATCCTGTGATATATACACAGATATAATTTCTTCATCTGTGTCTGAGGGCACCCCCATCAAATGTTCATCAAAAGTCCATAGAAGTCCATTGAATCCATAAAAGTCCATACTGCAAAATATTCCTAAGAAAAACTATTTTGCTACATAATGAAACTAATCAAGGATATACTATAAATTCAAGCAGAATTTACTGTCCAGACTGTGGTTTGATTTGAACTGGGCCAAAAATATTGAAGATTTAATAGATGTCCTAATTTTACACAAACTACTTTTCCTCCAGAAGGTATGCTCTGTGTGGGGCTGGCTTCTGGGTGGATAAAAGACAGGGATCTCTTGGAAAGAGTCCAGCGGAGGGCCACAAAGATGATACAGGACCTGGACCATCTTCCCTATGAAGAAAGGCTGAGAGACCAGGGTCTGTTCAGCCTGGAGAAGAGAAGACTGAGAGGGGATCTCCTCAGTGTATATAAATATCTGAGGTGTGGGAGACAGAAGGATGTAGCCAACCTCTTTTCAGTGGTTTGTGGGGATAGGACAAGGGGCAATGGCTGCAAGTTAGAGCACAGGAAGTTCCACACTGACATGTGAAAGAACTTCTTCACGGTGAGGGTGATGGAGCACTGGAACAGGCTGCCCAGGGAGGTTGTGGAGTCTTCTTCTCTGGAGATATTCAAGGTTTGTCTGGACGCCAACCTGGGCAGCCTGCTCTGAGGAACCTGCTTTGGCAGGGGGGTTGGACCTGATGATCTTTCGAGGTCCCTTCCAACCCCTACAGTTCTGTGATTCTGTGATTCTATTAATTTACATGTAGAAAAAACGATTAGAATTTTTCAAAGCAGCACCCTTCTGCATCTACACACTGCTGCCAACGAGTTTTCCAGTTTTCATACGCCTCCAGGAACGCCTGGACCGGAATGCTGTTTAGCTCCCTCGTCATGGCCTCTTAAAGCGCCTCTACCGATGCGTGATGTTTCCCCTTGAGTGTTGATTTTATTCTTGGGAATAGAAAAAAGTCTGGCGGGGCCAAGTCGGGGCTGTAGCGGGGCTGAGACAGCGTTGCCACCTTGTGCTGGGCAAGATACTCCACTACACGGAACACTGTGTGGCTCGGTGCATTGTCATGGTGCAGCCGCCAATTGTTGACGATGGCTGGGCGGACACGAGCAATGCGTTTTCGCAGTCTTGTGAGGACTTCCACGTAAAAAAATGCATTAACTGTTTGTCCAGGTGGTACAAACTCTTTGTGGATGACTCCATGTCGATCAAAAAA